>NW_027277059.1:0-32214 GCF_030028105.1 Mobula birostris
GAACCTCATGCCCTGAAACTCAAGCCCTGAATCTCATTCCCTGAAACTCATGCCCTAAATCACATACCCTGAAACTCCTGCCCTAAAACTCATGCACTGAAACTCATGCCCTAAAACTCCTGCCCTGAAACTCATGCCCTGAAACTCATGCCCTGAAACTCATGCCCTGAATCTCCTGTCCTAAAACTCATGCCCTGAATCTCATGCCCTGAATCTCACGCTCTGAAAGTCGTGCACTGAATCTCATGACCTCAAGTTCCTGCACTGAAACTCATGCCCTGAATCTCATGTCCTGAAACTCCTGCCCTGAATCACATACTCTGAAACTCATGCCCTGAATCTCATGCCCTGAAACTCCTGCACTGAAACTCATGCCATGAATCTCATATCCTGAAACTCACGCCCTGAATCACATGCCCTGAAACTCCTGCCCTGAAACTCATGCCCTGAAACTCATGCCCTGAATCTCCTGTCCTGAAACTCATGCCCTGAATCTCATGCCCTCAAGTTCCTGGACTGAAACTCATGTCCTGAATCTCATAACCTGAAACTCATGCCCTGAACCTCATGCCCTGAAACTCAAGCCCTGAATCTCATTCCCTGAAACTCATGCCCTAAATCACATACCCTGAAACTCCTGCCCTAAAACTCATGCACTGAAACTCATGCCCTAAAACTCCTGCCCTGAAACTCCTGCCCTGAAACTCATGCCCTGAAACTCATGCCCTGAATCTCCTGTCCTAAAACTCATGCCCTGAATCTCATGCCCTGAAACTCCTGCACTGAAACTCATACCATGAATCTCATATCCTGAAACTTACACCCGAATCACATGCCCTGAAACTCCTGCCCTGAAACTCATGCCCTGAAACTCATGCCCTGAATCTCCTGTCCTGAAACTCATGCCCTGAATCTCATGCCCTGAATCTCATGCCCTGAAACTCCTGCACTGAAACACCTGCCCTGAATCTCCTGCCATGAAAATCATGCCCTGAATCTCATGCTCTGAAACTCATGCACTGAATCTCATGCCCTCAAGTTCCTGGACTGAAACTCATGCCCTGAATCTCATGACCTGAAACTCATGCCCTGAACCTCATGCCCTGAAACTCAAGCCCTGAATCTCATTCCCTGAAACTCATGCCCTAAATCACATACCCTGAAACTCCTGCCCTAAAACTCATGCCCTGAAACTCATGCACTGAAACTCATGCCCTGAATCACATGCCCTAAAACTCCTGCCCGGAATCATATGCCCAGAATCTCATGCCCTGAATTACATGCCCTGAAATACCTGCCCTGATCTCATGCCCTGAAACTCATGCCCTGAATCTCATGCCCTGAAACACCTTCCCTCAAACTCATGCACTCAAACTCATGCCCTGAATCTCATGCCTTGAAACTCCTGCCCTCAAACTCATGCACTGAAACTCATGCCCTGAATCTCATGCCCTGAAACTCCTGCACTGAAACTCATGCCATGAATCTCATATCCTGAAACTCACGCCCTGAATCACATGCTCTGAAACTCCTGCCCTGAAACTCGTGCCCTGAAACTCATGCCCTGAATCTCATGCCCTGAATCTCATGCCCTGAAACTCCTGCACTGAAACTCATGCCATGAATCTCATATCCTGAAACTCACGCCCTGAATCACATGCCCTGAAACTCCTGCCCTGAAACTCATGCCTTGAAACTCATGCCCTGAATCTCCTGTCCTGAAACTCATGCCCTGAATCTCATGCCCTGAATCTCATGCCCTGAAACTCCTGCACTGAAACACCTGCCCTGAATCTCCTGCCCTGAAAATCATGCCCTGAATCTCATGCTCTGAAACTCATGCACTGAATCTCATGCCCTCAAGTTCCTGGACTGAAACTCATGCCCTGAATCTCATGACTTGAAACTCATGCCCTGAACCTCATGCCCTGAAACTCAAGCCCTGAATCTCATTCCCTGAAACTCATGCCCTAAATCACATACCCTGAAACTCCTGCCCTAAAACTCATGCACTGAAACTCATGCCCTAAAACTCCTGCCCTGAAACTCATGCCCTGAAACTCATGCCCTGAATCTCCTGTCCTGAAACTCATGCCCTGAATCTCATGCCCTGAAACACCAGCCCTGAATCTCCTGCCCTGAAAATCATGCCCTGAATCTCATGCTCTGAAACTCGTGCACTGAATCTCATGCCCTCAAGTTCCTGCACTGAAACTCATGCCCTGAATCTCATGCCCTGAAACTCATGCCCTGAACCTCATGCCCTGAAACTCATGCCCTAAATCACATACCCTGAAACTCCTGCCCTGAAACGCATGCACTGAAACTCATGCACTGAATCTCTTGCCCTCAAGTTCCTGGACTGAAACTCATGCCCTGAATCTCATGACCTGAAACTCATGCCCTGAACCTCATGCCCTGAAACTCAAGCCCTGAATCTCATTCCCTGAAACTCATGCCCTAAATCACATACCCTGAAACTCCTGCCCTAAAACTCATACACTGAAACTCATGCCCTAAAACTCCTGCCCTGAAACTCATGCCCTGAAACTCATGCCCTAAAACTCATGCCCTGAAACTCATGCCCTGAATCTCCTGTCCTAAAACTCATGCCCTGAATCTCATGCCCTGAATCTCACGCTCTGAAAGTCGTGCACTGAATCTCATGACCTCAAGTTCCTGCACTGAAACTCATGCCCTGAATCTCATGTCTTGAAACTCCTGCTCTGAATCACCTACCCTGAAACTCATGCCCTGAATCTCATGCCCTGAAACTCCTGCACTGAAACTCATGCCATGAATCTCATATCCTGAAACTCACGCCCTGAATCACATGCCCTGAAACTCCTGCCCTGAAACTCATGCCCTGAAACTCATGCCCTGAATCTCCTGTCCTGAAACTCATGCCCTGAATCTCATGCCCTGAAACACCTGCCCTGAATCTCCTGCCCTGAAAATCATGCCCTGAATCTCATGCCCTGAATCTCATGCTCTGAAACTCGTGCACTGAATCTCATGCCCTCAAGTTCCTGCACTGAAACTCATGCCCTGAATCTCATGCCCTGAAACTCATGCCCTGAACCTCATGCCCTGAAACTCATGCCCTAAATCACATACCCTGAAACTCCTGCCCTGAAACTCATGCACTGAAACTCATGCCATGAATCTCATATCCTGAAACTTACACCCTGAATCACATGCCCTGAAACTCCTGCCCTGAAACTCATGCCCTGAAACTCATGCCCTGAATCTCCTGTCCTGAAACTCATGCCCTGAATCTCATGCCCTGAATCTCATGCCCTGAAACTCCTGCACTGAAACACCTGCCCTGAATCTCCTGCCATGAAAATCATGCCCTGAATCTCATGCTCTGAAACTCATGCACTGAATCTCATGCCCTCAATTTCCTGGACTGAAACTCATGCCCTGAATCTCATGACCTGAAACTCATGCCCTGAACCTCATGCCCTGAAACTCAAGCCCTGAATCTCATTCCCTGAAACTCATGCCCTAAATCACATACCCTGAAACTCCTGCCCTAAAACTCATGCCCTGAAACTCATGCACTGAAACTCATGCCCTGAATCACATGCCCTAAAACTCCTGCCCGGAATCATATGCCCAGAATCTCATGCCCTGAATTCCATGCCCTGAAATACCTGCCCTGATCTCATGCCCTGAAACTCATGCCCTGAATCTCATGCCCTGAAACACCTTCCCTCAAACTCATGCACTGAAACTCATGCCCTGAATCTCATGCCTTGAAACTCCTGCCCTCAAACTCATGCACTGAAACTCATGCCCTGAATCTCATGCCCTGAAACTCCTGCACTGAAACTCATGCCATGAATCTCATATCCTGAAACTCACGCCCTGAATCACATGCTCTGAAACTCCTGCCCTGAAACACGTGCCCTGAAACTCCTGTCCTGAAACTCATGCCATGAATCTCATATGCTGAAACTCACGCCCTGAATCACCTGCTCTGAATCTCCTGCCCTGAAAATCATGCACTGAATCTCATGCCCTGAATCTCATGCTCTGAAACTCATGCACTGAATCTCATGCCTTCAAGTTCCTGGACTGAAACTCATGCCCTGAATCTCATGACCTGAAACTTATGCCCTGAACCTCATGCCCTGAAACTCAAGCCGTGAATCTCATGCCCTGAAACTCATGCCCTAAATCACATACCCTGAAACTCCTGCCCTAAAAGTCATGCACTGAAACTCATGCCCTAAAACTCCTGCCCTGAAACTCCTGCCCTGAAACTCATGCCCTGAAACTCATGCCCTGAATCTCCTGTCCTAAAACTCATGCCCTGAATCTCATGCCCTGAAACTCCTGCACTGAAACTCATGCCATGAATCTCATATCCTGAAACTCACGCCCTGAATCACATGCCCTGAAACTCCTGCCCTGAAACTCATGCCTTGAAACTCATGCCCTGAATCTCCTGTCCTGAAACTCATGCCCTGAATCTCATGCCCTGAATCTCATGCCCTGAAACTCCTGCACTGAAACACCTGCCCTGAATCTCCTGCCCTGAAAATCACGCCCTGAATCTCATGCTCTGAAACTCATGCACTGAATCTCATGCCCTCAAGTTCCTGGACTGAAACTCATGCCCTGAATCTCATGACTTGAAACTCATGCCCTGAACCTCATGCCCTGAAACTCAAGCCCTGAATCTCATTCCCTGAAACTCATGCCCTAAATCACATTCCCTGAAACTCCTGCCCTAAAACTCATGCACTGAAACTCATGCCCTAAAACTCCTGCCCTGAAACTCATGCCCTGAAACTCATGCCCTGAATCTCCTGTCCTGAAACTCATGCCCTGAATCTCATGCCCTCAAGTTCCTGGACTGAAACTCATGTCCTGAATCTCATGACCTGAAACTCATGCCCTGAACCTCATGCCCTGAAACTCAAGCCCTGAATCTCATTCCCTGAAACTCATGCCCTAAATCACATACCCTGAAACTCCTGCCCTAAAACTCATGCACTGAAACTCATGCCCTAAAACTCCTGCCCTGAAACTCCTGCCCTGAATCTCATGCCTTCAAGTTCCTGGACTGAAACTCATGCCCTGAATCTCATGACCTGAAACTTATGCCCTGAACCTCATGCCCTGAAACTCAAGCCGTGAATCTCATGCCCTGAAACTCATGCCCTAAATCACATACCCTGAAACTCCTGCCCTAAAAGTCATGCACTGAAACTCATGCCCTAAAACTCCTGCCCTGAAACTCCTGCCCTGAAACTCATGCCCTGAAACTCATGCCCTGAATCTCCTGTCCTAAAACTCATGCCCTGAATCTCATGCCCTGAAACTCCTGCACTGAAACTCATGCCATGAATCTCATATCCTGAAACTCACGCCCTGAATCACATGCCCTGAAACTCCTGCCCTGAAACTCATGCCTTGAAACTCATGCCCTGAATCTCCTGTCCTGAAACTCATGCCCTGAATCTCATGCCCTGAATCTCATGCCCTGAAACTCCTGCACTGAAACACCTGCCCTGAATCTCCTGCCCTGAAAATCACGCCCTGAATCTCATGCTCTGAAACTCATGCACTGAATCTCATGCCCTCAAGTTCCTGGACTGAAACTCATGCCCTGAATCTCATGACTTGAAACTCATGCCCTGAACCTCATGCCCTGAAACTCAAGCCCTGAATCTCATTCCCTGAAACTCATGCCCTAAATCACATTCCCTGAAACTCCTGCCCTAAAACTCATGCACTGAAACTCATGCCCTAAAACTCCTGCCCTGAAACTCATGCCCTGAAACTCATGCCCTGAATCTCCTGTCCTGAAACTCATGCCCTGAATCTCATGCCCTCAAGTTCCTGGACTGAAACTCATGTCCTGAATCTCATGACCTGAAACTCATGCCCTGAACCTCATGCCCTGAAACTCAAGCCCTGAATCTCATTCCCTGAAACTCATGCCCTAAATCACATACCCTGAAACTCCTGCCCTAAAACTCATGCACTGAAACTCATGCCCTAAAACTCCTGCCCTGAAACTCCTGCCCTGAAACTCATGCCCTGAAACTCATGCCCTGAATCTCCTGTCCTAAAACTCATGCCCTGAATCTCATGCCCTGAAACTCCTGCACTGAAACTCATACCATGAATCTCATATCCTGAAACTTACACCCTGAATCACATGCCCTGAAACTCCTGCCCTGAAACTCATGCCCTGAAACTCATGCCCTGAATCTCCTGTCCTGAAACTCATGCCCTGAATCTCATGCCCTGAATCTCATGCCCTGAAACTCCTGCACTGAAACACCTGCCCTGAATCTCCTGCCATGAAAATCATGCCCTGAATCTCATGCTCTGAAACTCATGCACTGAATCTCATGCCCTCAAGTTCCTGGACTGAAACTCATGCCCTGAATCTCATGACCTGAAACTCATGCCCTGAACCTCATGCCCTGAAACTCAAGCCCTGAATCTCATTCCCTGAAACTCATGCCCTAAATCACATACCCTGAAACTCCTGCCCTAAAACTCATGCCCTGAAACTCATGCACTGAAACTCATGCCCTGAATCACATGCCCTAAAACTCCTGCCCGGAATCATATGCCCAGAATCTCATGCCCTGGATTACATGCCCTGAAATACCTGCCCTGATCTCATGCCCTGAAACTCATGCCCTGAATCTCATGCCCTGAAACACCTTCCCTCAAACTCATGCACTGAAACTCATGCCCTGAATCTCATGCCTTGAAACTCCTGCCCTCAAACTCATGCACTGAAACTCATGCCCTGAATCTCATGCCCTGAAACTCCTGCACTGAAACTCATGCCATGAATCTCATATCCTGAAACTCACGCCCTGAATCACATGCTCTGAAACTCCTGCCCTGAAACTCGTGCCCTGAAACTCATGCCCTGAATCTCATGCCCTGAATCTCATGCCCTGAAACTCCTGCACTGAAACTCATGCCATGAATCTCATATCCTGAAACTCACGCCCTGAATCACATGCCCTGAAACTCCTGCCCTGAAACTCATGCCTTGAAACTCATGCCCTGAATCTCCTGTCCTGAAACTCATGCCCTGAATCTCATGCTCTGAAACTCCTGCACTGAAACACCTGCCCTGAATCTCCTGCCCTGAAAATCATGCCCTGAATCTCATGCTCTGAAACTCATGCACTGAATCTCATGCCCTCAAGTTCCTGGACTGAAACTCATGCCCTGAATCTCATGACTTGAAACTCATGCCCTGAACCTCATGCCCTGAAACTCAAGCCCTGAATCTCATTCCCTGAAACTCATGCCCTAAATCACATACCCTGAAACTCCTGCCCTAAAACTCATGCACTGAAACTCATGCCCTAAAACTCCTGCCCTGAAACTCATGCCCTGAAACTCATGCCCTGAATCTCCTGTCCTGAAACTCATGCCCTGAATCTCATGCCCTGAAACACCTGCCCTGAATCTCCTGCCCTGAAAATCATGCCATGAATCTCATGCTCTGAAACTCGTGCACTGAATCTCATGCCCTCAAGTTCCTGCACTGAAACACCTGCCCTGAATCTCCTGCCATGAAAATCATGCCCTGAATCTCATGCTCTGAAACTCATGCACTGAATCTCATGCCCTCAAGTTCCTGGACTGAAACTCATGCCCTGAATCTCATGACCTGAAACTCATGCCCTGAACCTCATGCCCTGAAACTCAAGCCCTGAATCTCATTCCCTGAAACTCATGCCCTAAATCACATACCCTGAAACTCCTGCCCTAAAACTCATGCCCTGAAACTCATGCACTGAAACTCATGCCCTGAATCACATGCCCTAAAACTCCTGCCCGGAATTATATGCCCAGAATCTCATGCCCTGGATTACATGCCCTGAAATACCTGCCCTGATCTCATGCCCTGAAACTCATGCCCTGAATCTCATGCCCTGAAACACCTTCCCTCAAACTCATGCACTGAAACTCATGCCCTGAATCTCATGCCTTGAAACTCCTGCCCTCAAACTCATGCACTGAAACTCATGCCCTGAATCTCATGCCCTGAAACTCCTGCACTGAAACTCATGCCATGAATCTCATATCCTGAAACTCACGCCCTGAATCACATGCTCTGAAACTCCTGCCCTGAAACTCGTGCCCTGAAACTCATGCCCTGAATCTCATGCCCTGAATCTCATGCCCTGAAACTCCTGCACTGAAACTCATGCCATGAATCTCATATCCTGAAACTCACGCCCTGAATCACATGCCCTGAAACTCCTGCCCTGAAACTCATGCCTTGAAACTCATGCCCTGAATCTCCTGTCCTGAAACTCATGCCCTGAATCTCATGCCCTGAATCTCATGCCCTGAAACTCCTGCACTGAAACACCTGCCCTGAATCTCCTGCCCTGAAAATCATGCCCTGAATCTCATGCTCTGAAACTCATGCACTGAATCTCATGCCCTCAAGTTCCTGGACTGAAACTCATGCCCTGAATCTCATGACTTGAAACTCATGCCCTGAACCTCATGCCCTGAAACTCAAGCCCTGAATCTCATTCCCTGAAACTCATGCCCTAAATCACATACCCTGAAACTCCTGCCCTAAAACTCATGCACTGAAACTCATGCCCTAAAACTCCTGCCCTGAAACTCATGCCCTGAAACTCATGCCCTGAATCTCCTGTCCTGAAACTCATGCCCTGAATCTCATGCCCTGAAACACCTGCCCTGAATCTCCTGCCCTGAAAATCATGCCATGAATCTCATGCTCTGAAACTCGTGCACTGAATCTCATGCCCTCAAGTTCCTGCACTGAAACTCATGCCCTGAATCTCATGCCCTGAAACTCATGCCCTGAACCTCATGCCCTGAAACTCATGCCCTAAATCACATACCCTGAAACTCCTGCCCTGAAACGCATGCACTGAAACTCATGCACTGAATCTCTTGCCCTCAAGTTCCTGGACTGAAACTCATGCCCTGAATCTCATGACCTGAAACTCATGCCCTGAACCTCATGCCCTGAAACTCAAGCCCTGAATCTCATTCCCTGAAACTCATGCCCTAAATCACATACCCTGAAACTCCTGCCCTAAAACTCATACACTGAAACTCATGCCCTAAAACTCCTGCCCTGAAACTCATGCCCTGAAACTCATGCCCTGAAACTCATGCCCTGAATCTCCTGTCCTGAAACTCATGCCCTGAATCTCATGCCCTGAATCTCACGCTCTGAAAGTCGTGCACTGAATCTCATGACCTCAAGTTCCTGCACTGAAACTCATGCCCTGAATCTCATGTCTTGAAACTCCTGCTCTGAATCACCTACCCTGAAACTCATGCCCTGAATCTCATGCCCTGAAACTCCTGCACTGAAACTCATGCCATGAATCTCATATCCTGAAACTCACGCCCTGAATCACATGCCCTGAAACTCCTGCCCTGAAACTCATGCCCTGAATCTCCTGTCCTGAAACTCATGCCCTGAATCTCATGCCCTGAAACACCTGCCCTGAATCTCCTGCCCTGAAAATCATGCCCTGAATCTCATGCCCTGAATCTCATGCTCTGAAACTCGTGCACTGAATCTCATGCCCTCAAGTTCCTGCACTGAAACTCATGCCCTGAATCTCATGCCCTGAAACTCATGCCCTGAACCTCATGCCCTGAAACTCATGCCCTAAATCACATACCCTGAAACTCCTGCCCTGAAACTCATGCACTGAAACTCATGCCATGAATCTCATATCCTGAAACTTACACCCTGAATCACATGCCCTGAAACTCCTGCCCTGAAACTCATGCCCTGAAACTCATGCCCTGAATCTCCTGTCCTGAAACTCATGCACTGAATCTCATGCCCTGAATCTCATGCCCTGAAACTCCTGCACTGAAACACCTGCCCTGAATCTCCTGCCATGAAAATCATGCCCTGAATCTCATGCTCTGAAACTCATGCACTGAATCTCATGCCCTCAATTTCCTGGACTGAAACTCATGCCCTGAACCTCATGCCCTGAAACTCAAGCCCTGAATCTCATTCCCTGAAACTCATGCCCTAAATCACATACCCTGAAACTCCTGCCCTAAAACTCATGCCCTGAAACTCATGCACTGAAACTCATGCCCTGAATCACATGCCCTAAAACTCCTGCCCGGAATCATATGCCCAGAATCTCATGCCCTGAATTACATGCCCTGAAATACCTGCCCTGATCTCATGCCCTGAAACTCATGCCCTGAATCTCATGCCCTGAAACACCTTCCCTCAAACTCATGCACTGAAACTCATGCCCTGAATCTCATGCCTTGAAACTCCTGCCCTCAAACTCATGCACTGAAACTCATGCCCTGAATCTCATGCCCTGAAACTCCTGCACTGAAACTCATGCCATGAATCTCATATCCTGAAACTCACGCCCTGAATCACATGCTCTGAAACTCCTGCCCTGAAACTCGTGCCCTGAAACTCATGCCCTGAATCTCATGCCCTGAATCTCATGCCCTGAAACTCCTGCACTGAAACACCTGCTCTGAATCTCCTGCCCTGAAAATCATGCACTGAATCTCATGCCCTGAATCTCATGCTCTGAAACTCATGCACTGAATCTCATGCCTTCAAGTTCCTGGACTGAAACTCATGCCCTGAATCTCATGACCTGAAACTTATGCCCTGAACCTCATGCCCTGAAACTCAAGCCGTGAATCTCATGCCCTGAAACTCATGCCCTAAATCACATACCCTGAAACTCCTGCCCTAAAAGTCATGCACTGAAACTCATGCCCTAAAACTCCTGCCCTGAAACTCTTGCCCTGAAACTCATGCCCTGAATCTCATGCCCTGAATCTCCTGTCCTAAAACTCATGCCCTGAATCTCATGCCCTGAAACTCCTGCACTGAAACTCATGCCATGAATCTCATATCCTGAAACTCACGCCCTGAATCACATGCCCTGAAACTCCTGCCCTGAAACTCATGCCTTGAAACTCATGCCCTGAATCTCCTGTCCTGAAACTCATGCCCTGAATCTCATGCCCTGAATCTCATGCCCTGAAACTCCTGCACTGAAACACCTGCCCTGAATCTCCTGCCCTGAAAATCACGCCCTGAATCTCATGCTCTGAAACTCATGCACTGAATCTCATGCCCTCAAGTTCCTGGACTGAAACTCATGCCCTGAATCTCATGACTTGAAACTCATGCCCTGAACCTCATGCCCTGAAACTCAAGCCCTGAATCTCATTCCCTGAAACTCATGCCCTAAATCACATACCCTGAAACTCCTGCCCTAAAACTCATGCACTGAAACTCATGCCCTAAAACTCCTGCCCTGAAACTCATGCCCTGAAACTCATGCCCTGAATCTCCTGTCCTGAAACTCATGCCCTGAATCTCATGCCCTGAAACACCTGCCCTGAATCTCCTGCCCTGAAAATCATGCCCTGAATCTCATGCTCTGAAACTCGTGCACTGAATCTCATGCCCTCAAGTTCCTGCACTGAAACTCATGCCCTGAATCTCATGCCCTGAAACTCATGCCCTGAACCTCATGCCCTGAAACTCATGCCCTAAATCACATACCCTGAAACTCCTGCCCTGAAACGCATGCACTGAAACTCATGCACTGAATCTCTTGCCCTCAAGTTCCTGGACTGAAACTCATGCCCTGAATCTCATGACCTGAAACTCATGCCCTGAACCTCATGCCCTGAAACTCAAGCCCTGAATCTCATTCCCTGAAACTCATGCCCTAAATCACATACCCTGAAACTCCTGCCCTAAAACTCATACACTGAAACTCATGCCCTAAAACTCCTGCCCTGAAACTCATGCCCTGAAACTCATGCCCTGAAACTCATGCCCTGAATCTCCTGTCCTAAAACTCATGCCCTGAATCTCATGCCCTGAATCTCACGCTCTGAAAGTCGTGCACTGAATCTCATGACCTCAAGTTCCTGCACTGAAACTCATGCCCTGAAACTCATGTCTTGAAACTCCTGCCCTGAATCACCTACCCTGAAACTCATGCCCTGAATCTCATGCCCTGAAACTCCTGCACTGAAACTCATGCCATGAATCTCATATCCTGAAACTCACGCCCTGAATCACATGCCCTGAAACTCCTGCCCTGAAACTCATGCCCTGAAACTCATGCCCTGAATCTCCTGTCCTGACACTCATGCCCTGAATCTCATGCCCTGAAACACCTGCCCTGAATCTCCTGCCCTGAAAATCATGCCCTGAATCTCATGCCCTGAATCTCATGCTCTGAAACTCGTGCACTGAATCTCATGCCCTCAAGTTCCTGCACTGAAACTCATGCCCTGAATCTCATGCCCTGAAACTCATGCCCTGAACCTCATGCCCTGAAACTCATGCCCTAAATCACATACCCTGAAACTCATGCACTGAAACTCATGCCCTGAATCACATGCCCTAAATCTCCTGCCCTGAATCATCTGCCCAGAAACTCATGCCCTGAATTACATGCCCTGAAATACCTGCCCTGAATCTCATGCCCTGAAACTCATGCCCTGAATCTCATGCCCTGAAACTCCTGCCCTCAAACTCATGCACTGAAACTCATGCGCTGAATCTCATGCCTTGAAACTCCTGCCCTCAAACTCATGCACTGAAACTCATGCCCTGAATCTCATGCCTTGAAACTGCTGTACTGAATCTCATGCCCTGAAACTCATGCCCTGAATCTCATGCCCTGAAACTCCTGCACTGAAACTCTTGCCATGAATCTCATATCCTGAAACTCACGCCCTGAATCACATGCTCTGAAACTCCTGCCCTGAAACTCGTGCCCTGAAACTCATGCCCTGAATCTCATGCACTGAATCTCATGCCCTGAATCTCATGCTCTGAAACTCATGCACTGAATCTCATGCCTTCAAGTTCCTGGACTGAAACTCATGCCCTGAATCTCATGACCTGAAACTCAAGCCCTGAACCTCATGCCCTGAAACTCAAGCCCTGAATCTCATGCCCTGAAACTCATGCCCTAAATCACATACCCTGAAACTCCTGCCCTAAAACTCATGCACTGAAACTCATGCCCTAAAACTCCTGCCCTGAAACTCCTGCCCTGAAACTCATGCCCTGAAACTCATGCCCTGAATCTCCTGTCCTAAAACTCATGCCCTGAATCTCATGCCCTGAAACTCCTGCACTGAAACTCATGCCATGAATCTCATATCCTGAAACTCACGCCCTGAATCACATGCCCTGAAACTCCTGCCCTGAAACTCATGCCTTGAAAGTCATGCCCTGAATCTCCTGTCCTGAAACTCATGCCCTGAATCTCATGCCCTGAATCTCATGCCCTGAAACTCCTGCACTGAAACACCTGCCCTGAATCTCCTGCCCTGAAAATCATGCCCTGAATCTCATGCTCTGAAACTCATGCACTGAATCTCATGCCCTCAAGTTCCTGGACTGAAACTCATGCCCTGAATCTCATGACTTGAAACTCATGCCCTGAACCTCATGCCCTGAAACTCAAGCCCTGAATCTCATTCCCTGAAACTCATGCCCTAAATCACATACCCTGAAACTCCTGCCCTAAAACTCATACACTGAAACTCATGCCCTAAAACTCCTGCCCTGAAACTCATGCCCTGAAACTCATGCCCTGAATCTCCTGTCCTAAAACTCATGCCCTGAATCTCATGCCCTGAATCTCACGCTCTGAAAGTCGTGCACTGAATCTCATGACCTCAAGTTCCTGCACTGAAACTCATGCCCTGAATCTCATGTCTTGAAACTCCTGCCCTGAATCACCTACCCTGAAACTCATGCCCTGAATCTCATGCCCTGAAACTCCTGCACTGAAACTCATGCCATGAATCTCATATCCTGAAACTCACGCCCTGAATCACATGCCCTGAATCTCCTGCCCTGAAAATCATGCCCTGAATCTCATGCCCTGAATCTCATGCTCTGAAACTCGTGCACTGAATCTCATGCCCTCAAGTTCCTGCACTGAAACTCATGCCCTGAATCTCATGCCCTGAAACTCATGCCCTGAACCTCATGCCCTGAAACTCATGCCCTAAATCACATACCCTGAAACTCCTGCCCTGAAACTCATGCACTGAAACTCATGCCCTGAATCACATGCCCTAAAACTCCTGCCCTGAATCATCTGCCCAGAAACTCATGCCCTGAATTACATGCCCTGAAATACCTGCCCTGAATCTCATGCCCTGAAACTCATGCCCTGAATCTCATGCCCTGAAACTCCTGCCCTCAAACTCATGCACTGAAACTCCTGCCCTGAATCTCATGCCTTGAAACTCCTGCCCTCAAACTCATGCACTGAAACTCATGCCCTGAATCTCATGCCTTGAAACTGCTGTCCTGAATCTCATGCCCTGAAACTCATGCCCTGAATCTCATGCCCTGAAACTCCTGCACTGAAACTCTTGCCATGAATCTCATATCCTGAAACTCACGCCCTGAATTACATGCCCTGAAACTTCTGCCCTGAAACTCATGCCCTGAAACTCATGCCCTGAAACTCATGCCCTGAATCTCCTGTCCTGAAACTCATGCCCTGAATCTCATGCCCTCAAGTTCCTGCACTGAAACTCATGCCCTGAAACTCATGTCCTGAATCTCATTCCCTGAAACTCATGTCCTGAAACTTATGCCCTGAAACTCATGCCCTTAAACTCAAGCCCTGAATCTCATGCCCTGAATCTTATGCCCTGAATGTCCTGCACTGAAACACCTGCCCTGAATCTCCTGCCCTGAAAATCATGCCCTGAATTTCATGCCCTGAATCTCATGCTCTGAAACTCATGCACTGAATCTCATGCCCTCAAGTTCCTGGACTGAAACTCATGCCCTGAATCTCATGACCTGAAACTCATGCCCTGAACCTCATGCCCTGAAACTCAAGACCTGAATCTCATGCCCTGAAACTCATGCCCTAAATCACATACCCAGAAACTCCTGCCCTGAAACTCATGCACTGAAACTCATGCCCTGAATCACATGCCCTCAACTCCTGCCCTGAAACTCATGCCCTGAAACTCATGCACTGAATCTCCTGTACTAAATCTCATGCCCTGAATCTCATGCCCTGAAACTCTTGCAGTGAAACACCTGCCCTGAATCTCCTGCCCTGAAACTCATGCCCTGAATCTCATGCCCTGAATCTCATGCTCTGAAACTCGTGCACTGAATCTCATGACCTCAATTTCCTGCACTGAAACTCATGCCCTGAATCTCATGTCCTGAAACTCCTGCCCTGAATCACCTACCCTGAAACTCATGCTCTGAATCTCATGCCCTGAAACTCCTGCACTGAAACTCATGCCATGAATCTCATATCCTGAAACTCACGCCCTGAATCACATGCCCTGAAACTCCTGCCCTGAAACTCATGCCCTGAAACTCATGTCCTGAAACTCATGCCCTGAATCTCCTGTCCTGAAACTCATGCCCTGAATCTCATGCCCTGAATCTCATGCCCTGAAACTCCTGCACTGAAACACCTGCCCTGAATCTCCTGCCCTGAAAATCATGCCCTGAACCTCATGCCCTGAAACTCAAGCCCTGAATCTCATGCCCTGAAACTCATGCCCTAAATCACATACCCTGAAACTCATGCCCTAAATCACATACCCAGAAACTCCTGCCCTGAAACTCATGCACTGAAACTCATGCCCTGAATCACATGCCCTACAACTCCTGCCCTGAAACTCATGCCCTGAAACTCATGCACTGAATCTCCTGTACTAAATCTCATGCCCTGAATCTCATGCCCTGAATCTCATGCCCTGAAACTCTTGCAGTGAAACACCTGCCCTGAATCTCCTGCCCTGAAACTCATGCCCTGAATCTCATGCCCTGAATCTCATGCTCTGAAACTCGTGCACTGAATCTCATGACCTCAAGTTCCTGCACTGAAACTCATGCCCTGAATCTCATGTCCTGAAACTCCTGCCCTGAATCACCTACCCTGAAACTCATGCTCTGAATCTCATGCCCTGAAACTCCTGCTCTGAAACTCATGCCATGAATCTCATATCCTGAATCTCACGCCCTGAATCACATGCCCTGAAACTCCTGCCGTGAAACTCATGCCCTGAAACTCATGTCCTGAAACTCATGCCCTGAATCTCCTGTCCTGAAACTCATGCCCTGAAACTCATGCCCTGAATCTCATGCCCTGAAACTCCTGCACTGAAACACCTGCCCTGAATCTCCTGCCCTGAAAATCATGCCCTGAATCTCATGCCCTGAATCTCATGCTCTGAAACTCGTGCACTGAATCTCATGCCCTCAAGTTCCTGCACTGAAACTCATGCCCTGAATCTCATGCCCTGAAACTCATGCCCTGAACCTCTTGCCCTGAAACTCAAGCCCTGAATCTCATGCCCTGAAACTCATGCCCTAAATCACATACCCTGAAACTCCTGCCCTGAAACTCATGCACTGAAACTCATGCCCTGAATCACATGCCCTAAATCTACTGCCCTGAATCATATGCCCAGAATCTCATGCCCTGAATTACATGCCCTGAAATACCTGCCCTGATCTCATGCCCTGAAACTCATGCCCTGAATCTCATGCCCTGAAACTCCTTCCCTCAAACTCATGCACTGAAACTCATGCCCTGAATCTCATGCCTTGCAACTCCTGCCCTCAAACTCATGCACTGAAACTCATGCCCTGAATCTCATGCCCTGAAACTCCTGCACTGAAACTCATGCCATGAATCTCATATCCTGAAACTCACGCCCTGAATCACATGCTCTGAATCTCATATCCTGAAACTCACGCCCTGAATCACATGCTCTGAAACTCCTGCCCTGAAACTCATGCCCTGAAACTCATGCCCTGAATCTCCTGTCCTGAAACTCATGCCCTGAATCTCATGCCCTGAATCTCATGCCCTGAAACTCCTGCACTGAAACACCTGCCCTGAATCTCCTGCCCTGAAAATCATGCCCTGAATCTCATGCCCTGAATCTCATGCTCTGAAACTCGTGCACTGAATCTTATGCCCTCAAGTTCCTGCACTGAAACTCATGCCCTGAATCTCATGACCTGAAACTCATGCCCTGAACCTCATGCCCTGAAACTCAAGCCCTGAATCTCATGCCCTGAAACTCATGCCCTAAATCACATACCCTGAAACTCATGCCCTAAATCACATACCCAGAAACTCCTGCCCTGAAACTCATGCACTGAAACTCATGCCCTGAATCACATGCCCTACAACTCCTGCCCTGAAACTCATGCCCTGAAACTCATGCACTGAATCTCCTGTACTAAATCTCATGCCCTGAATCTCATGCCCTGAATCTCATGCCCTGAAACTCTTGCAGTGAAACACCTGCCCTGAATCTCCTGCCCTGAGAATCATGCCCTGAATCTCATGCCCTGAATCTCATGCTCTGAAACTCGTGCACTGAATCTCATGACCTCAAGTTCCTGCACTGAAACTCATGCCCTGAATCTCATGTCCTGAAACTCCTGCCCTGAATCACCTACCCTGAAACTCATGCCATGAATCTCATATCCTGAAACTCACGCCCTGAATCACATGCCCTGAAACTCCTGCCCTGAAACTCATGCCCTGAAACTCATGTCCTGAAACTCATGCCCTGAATCTCCTGTCCTGAAACTCATGCCCTGAAACTCATGCCCTGAATCTCATGCCCTGAAACTCCTGCACTGAAACACCTGCCCTGAATCTCCTGCCCTGAAAATCATGCCCTGAATCTCATGCCCTGAATCTCATGCTCTGAAACTCGTGCACTGAATCTCATGCCCTCAAGTTCCTGCACTGAAACTCATGCCCTGAATCTCATGCCCTGAAACTCATGCCCTGAACCTCATGCCCTGAAACTCAAGCCCTGAATATCATGCCCTGAAACTCATGCCCTAAATCACATACCCTGAAACTCCTGCCCTGAAACTCATGCACTGAAACTCATGTCCTGAGTCACATGCCCTAAAACTCCTGCCCTGAATCATATGCCCAGAATCTCATGCCCTGAATTACATGCCCTGAAATACCTGCCCTGATCTCATGCCCTGAAACTCATGCCCTGAATCTCATGCCCTGAAACTCTTCCCTCAAACTCATGCACTGAAACTCATGCCCTGAATCTCATGCCTTGAAACTCCTGCCCTCAAACTCATGCACTGAAACTCATGCCCTGAATCTCATGCCCTGAAACTCCTGCACTGAAACTCATGCCATGAATCTCATATCCTGAAACTCAAACCCTGAATCACATGCTCTGAATCTCATATCCTGAAACTCACGCCCTGAATCACATGCTCTGAAACTCCTGCCCTGAAACTCATGCCCTGAAACTCATGCCCTGAATCTCATGCCCTGAATCTCATGCCCTGAAACTCCTGCACTGAAACACCTGCTCTGAATCTCCTGCCCTGAAAATCATGTACTGAATCTCATGCCGTGAATCTCATGCTCTGAAACTCATGCACTGAATCTCATGCCCTCAAGTTCCTGGACTGAAACTCATGCCCTGAATCTCATGACCTGAAACTCATGCCCTGAACCTCATGCCCTGAAACTCAAGCCCTGAATCTCATGTCCTGAAACTCATGCCCTAAATCACATACCCTGAAACTCCTGCCCTGAAACTCATGCACTGAAACTCATGCCCTAAAACTCCTGCCCTGAAACTCCTGCCCTGAAACTCATGCCCTGAAACTCATGCCTTGAATCTCCTGTCCTAAAACTCATGCCCTGAATCTCATGCCCTGAAACTCCTGCACTGAAACTCATGCCCTGAATCTCCTGTCCTGAAACTCATGCCCTGAATCTCATGCCCTGAATCTCATGCCCTGAAACTCCTGCACTGAAACACCTGCCCTGAATCTCCTGCCCTGAAAATCATGCCCTGAATCTCATGCTCTGAAACTCATGCACTGAATCTCATGCCCTCAAGTTCCTGGACTGAAACTCATGCCCTGAATCTCATGACCTGAAACTCATGCCCTGAACCTCATGCCTTGAAACTCAAGCCCTGAATCTCATTCCCTGAAACTCATGCCCTAAAACTCCTGCCCTAGAAACTCATGCCCTGAAACTCATGCCCTGAAACTCATGCCCTGAATCTCCTGTCCTAAAACTCATGCCCTGAATCTCATGCCCTGAATCTCACGCTCTGAAAGTCGTGCACTGAATCTCATGACCTCAAGTTCCTGCACTGAAACTCATGACCTGAATCTCATGTCTTGAAACTCCTGCCCTGAATCACCTACCCTGAAACTCATGCCCTGAATCTCATGCCCTGAAACTCCTGCACTGAAACTCATGCCATGAATCTCATATCCTGAAACTCACGCCCTGAATCACATGCCCTGAAACTCCTGCCCTGAAACTCATGCCCTGAAACTCATGCCCTGAATCTCCTGTCCTGAAACTCATGCCTGAATCTCATGCCCTGAAACACCTGCCCTGAATCTCCTGCCCTGAAAATCATGCCCTGAATCTCATGCCTGAATCTCATGCTCTGAAACTCGTGCACTGAATCTCATGCCCTCAAGTTCCTGCACTGAAACTCATGCCCTGAATCTCATGCCCTGAAACTCATGCCCTGAACCTCATGCCCTGAAACTCATGCCCTAAATCACATACCCTGAAACTCCTGCCCTGAAACTCATGCACTGAAACTCATGCCCTGAATCACATGCCCTAAAACTCCTGCCCTGAATCATCTGCCCAGAAACTCATGCCCTGAATTACATGCCCTGAAATACCTGCCCTGAATCTCATGCCCTGAAACTCATGCCCTGAATCTCATGCCCTGAAACTCCTGCCCTCAAACTCATGCACTGAAACTCATGCCCTGAATCTCATGCCTTGAAACTCCTGCCCTCAAACTCATGCACTGAAACTCATGCCCTGAATCTCATGCCTTGAAACTGCTGTCCTGAATCTCATGCCCTGAAACTCATGCCCTGAATCTCATGCCCTGAAACTCCTGCACTGAAACTCTTGCCATGAATCTCATATCCTGAAACTCACGCCCTGAATTACATGCCCTGAAACTTCTACCCTGAAACTCATGCCCTGAAACTCATGCCCTGAAACTCATGCCCTGAATCTCCTGTCCTGAAACTCATGCCCTGAATCTCATGCCCTCAAGTTCCTGCACTGAAACTCATGCCCTGAAACTCATGTCCTGAATCTCATTCCCTGAAACTCATGTCCTGAAACTTATGCCCTGAAACTCATGCCCTTAAACTCAAGCCCTGAATCTCATGCCTGAATCTCATGCCCTGAAAGTCCTGCACTGAAACACCTGCCCTGAATCTCCTGCTCTGAAACTCATGCACTGAATCTCATGCCCTCAAGTTCCTGGACTGAAACTCATGCCCTGAATCTCATGACCTGAAACTCATGCCCTGAACCTCATGCCGTGA
Source organism: Mobula birostris (assembly GCF_030028105.1). Lineage (NCBI taxonomy): Eukaryota > Metazoa > Chordata > Chondrichthyes > Myliobatiformes > Myliobatidae > Mobula > Mobula birostris. The sequence continues at coordinate 20,417 of NW_027277059.1, forward strand.
AACTCAAGCCCTGAATCTCATGCCCTGAAACTCATGCCCTAAATCACATACCCAGAAACTCCTGCCCTGAAACTCATGCACTGAAACTCATGCCCTGAATCACATGCCCTCAACTCCTGCCCTGAAACTCATGCCCTGAAACTCATGCACTGAATCTCCTGTACTAAATCTCATGCCCTGAATCTCATGCCCTGAATCTCATGCCCTGAAACTCTTGCAGTGAAACACCTGCCCTGAATCTCCTGCCCTGAAACTCATGCCCTGAATCTCATGCCCTGAATCTCATGCTCTGAAACTCGTGCACTGAATCTCATGACCTCAATTTCCTGCACTGAAACTCATGCCCTGAATCTCATGTCCTGAAACTCCTGCCCTGAATCACCTACCCTGAAACTCATGCTCTGAATCTCATGCCCTGAAACTCCTGCACTGAAACTCATGCCATGAATCTCATATCCTGAAACTCACGCCCTGAATCACATGCCCAGAAACTCCTGCCCTGAAACTCATGCCCTGAAACTCATGTCCTGAAACTCATGCCCTGAATCTCCTGTCCTGAAACTCATGCCCTGAATCTCATGCCCTGAATCTCATGCCCTGAAACTCATGCCCTGAATCTCATGCCCTGAAACTCCTGCACTAAAACACCTGCCCTGAATCTCCTGCCCTGAAAATCATGCCCTGAATCTCATGCCCTGAATCTCATGCTCTGAAACTCGTGCACTGAATCTCATGCCCTCAAGTTCCTGCACTGAAACTCATGCCCTGAATCTCATGCCCTGAAACTCATGCCCTGAACCTCATGCCCTGAAACTCAAGCCCTGAATCTCATGCCCTGAAACTCATGCCCTAAATCACATACCCTGAAACTCCTGCCCTGAAACTCATGCACTGAAACTCATGCCCTGAATCACATGCCCTAAAACTCCTGCCCTGAATCATATGCCCAGAATCTCATGCCCTGAATTACATGCCCTGAAATACCTGCCCTGATCTCATGCCCTGAAACTCATGCCCTGAATCTCATGCCCTGAAACTCCTTCCCTCAAACTCATGCACTGAAACTCATGCCCTGAATCTCATGCCCTGAAACTCCTGCACTGAAACTCATGCCATGAATCTCATTTCCTGAAACTCACGCCCTGAATCACATGCTCTGAATCTCATATCCTGAAACTCACGCCCTGAATCACATGCTCTGAAACTCCTGCCCTGAAACTCATGCCCTGAAACTCATGCCCTGAATCTCCTGTCCTGAAACTCATGCCCTGAATCTCATGCCCTGAATCTCATGCCCTGAAACTCCTGCACTGAAACACCTGCCCTGAATCTCCTGCCCTGAAAATCATGCCCTGAATCTCATGCCCTGAATCTCATGCTCTGAAACTCGTGCACTGAATCTTATGTCCTCAAGTTCCTGCACTGAAACTCATGCCCTGAATCTCATGACCTGAAACTCATGCCCTGAACCTCATGCCCTGAAACTCAAGCCCTGAATCTCATGCCCTGAAACTCATGCCCTAAATCACATACCCTGAAACTCATGCCCTAAATCACATACCCAGAAACTCCTGCCCTGAAACTCATGCACTGAAACTCATGCCCTGAATCACATGCCCTACAACTCCTGCCCTGAAACTCATGCCCTGAAACTCATTCACTGAATCTCCTGTACTAAATCTCATGCCCTGAATCTCATGCCCTGAATCTCATGCCCTGAAACTCTTGCAGTGAAACACCTGCCCTGAATCTCCTGCCCTGAAACTCATGCCCTGAATCTCATGCCCTGAATCTCATGCTCTGAAACTCGTGCACTGAATCTCATGACCTCAAGTTCCTGCACTGAAACTCATGCCCTGAATCTCATGTCCTGAAACTCCTGCCCTGAATCACCTACCCTGAAACTCATGCTCTGAATCTCATGCCCTGAAACTCCTGCTCTGAAACTCATGCCATGAATCTCATATCCTGAAACTCACGCCCTGAATCACATGCCCTGAAACTCCTGCCCTGAAACTCATGCCCTGAAACTCATGTCCTGAAACTCATGCCCTGAATCTCCTGTCCTGAAACTCATGCCCTGAAACTCATGCCCTGAATCTCATGCCCTGAAACTCCTGCACTGAAACACCTGCCCTGAATCTCCTGCCCTGAAAATCATGCCCTGAATCTCATGCCCTGAATCTCATGCTCTGAAACTCGTGCACTGAATCTCATGCCCTCAAGTTCCTGCACTGAAACTCATTCCCTGAATCTCATGCCCTGAAACTCATGCCCTGAACCTCATGCCCTGAAACTCAAGCCCTGAATCTCATGCCCTGAAACTCATGCCCTAAATCACATACCCTGAAACTCCTGCCCTGAAACTCATGCACTGAAACTCATGCCCTGAATCACATGCCCTAAAACTCCTGCCCTGAATCATATGCCCAGAATCTCATGCCCTGAATTACATGCCCTGAAATACCTGCCCTGATCTCATGCCCTGAAACTCATGCCCTGAATCTCATGCCCTGAAACTCCTTCCCTCAAACTCATGCACAGAAACTCATGCCCTGAATCTCATGCCTTGAAACTCCTGCCCTCAAACTCATGCACTGAAACTCATGCCCTGAATCTCATGCCCTGAAACTCCTGCACTGAAACTCATGCCATGAATCTCATATCCTGAAACTCACGCCCTGAATCACATGCTCTGAATCTCATATCCTGAAACTCACGCCCTGAATCACATACTCTGAAACTCCTGCCCTGAAACTCATGCCCTGAAACTCATGCCCTGAATCTCCTGTCCTGAAACTCATGCCCTGAATCTCATGCCCTGAATCTCATGCCCTGAATCTCATGCCCTGAAACTCCTGCACTGAAACACCTGCCCTGAATCTCCTGCCCGGAAAATCATGCCCTGAATCTCATGCCCTGAATCTCATGCTCTGAAACTCGTGCACTGAATCTTATGCCCTCAAGTTCCTGCACTGAAACTCATGCCCTGAATCTCATGACCTGAAACTCATGCCCTGAACCTCATGCCCTGAAACTCAAGCCCTGAATCTCATGCCCTGAAACTCATGCCCTAAATCACATACCCTGAAACTCATGCCCTAAATCACATACCCAGAAACTCCTGCCCTGAAACTCATGCACTGAAACTCATGCCCTGAATCACATGCCCTACAACTCCTGCCCTGAAACTCATGCCCTGAAACTCATGCACTGAATCTCCTGTACTAAATCTCATGCCCTGAATCTCATGCCCTGAATCTCATGCCCTGAAACTCTTGCAGTGAAACACCTGCCCTGAATCTCCTGCCCTGAAACTCATGCCCTGAATCTCATGCCCTGAATCTCATGCTCTGAAACTCGTGCACTGAATCTCATGACCTCAAGTTCCTGCACTGAAACTCATGCCCTGAATCTCATGCCCTGAAACTCCTGCTCTGAAACTCATGCCATGAATCTCATATCCTGAAACTCACGCCCTGAATCACATGCCCTGAAACTCCTGCCCTGAAACTCATGCCCTGAAACTCATGTCCTGAAACTCATGCCCTGAATCTCCTGTCCTGAAACTCATGCCCTGAAAATCATGCCCTGAATCTCATGCCCTGAATCTCATGCTCTGAAACTCGTGCACTGAATCTCATGCCCTCAAGTTCCTGCACTGAAACTCATGCCCTGAATCTCATGCCCTGAAACTCATGCCCTGAACCTCATGCCCTGAAACTCAAGCCCTGAATCTCATGCCCTGAAACTCATGCCCTAAATCACATACCCTGAAACTCCTGCCCTGAAACTCATGCACTGAAACTCATGCCCTGAATCACATGCCCTAAAACTCCTGCCCTGAATCATATGCCCAGAATCTCATGCCCTGAATTACATGCCCTGAAATACCTGCCCTGATCTCATGCCCTGAAACTCATGCCCTGAATCTCATGCCCTGAAATTCCTTCCCTCAAACTCATGCCCTGAAACTCCTGCACTGAAACTCATGCCATGAATCTCATATCCTGAAACTCACGCCCTGAATCACATGCTCTGAATCTCATATCCTGAAACTCACGCCCTGAATCACATGCTCTGAAACTCCTGCCCTGAAACTCATGCCCTGAATCTCATGCCCTGAATCTCATGCCCTGAAACTCCTGCACTGAAACACCTGCTCTGAATCTCCTGCCCTGAAAATCATGCACTGAATCTCATGCCTTGAATCTCATGCTCTGAAACTCATGCACTGAATCTCATGCCCTCAAGTTCCTGGACTGAAACTCATGCCCTGAATCTCATGACCTGAAACTCATGCCCTGAACCTCATGCCCTGAAACTCAAGCCCTGAATCTCATGCCCTGAAACTCATGCCCTAAATCACATACCCTGAAACACCTGCCCTGAATCTCCTGCCCTGAAAATCATGCCCTGAATCTCATGCCCTGAATCTCATGCTCTGAAACTCGTGCACTGAATCTCATGCCCTCAAGTTCCTGCACTGAAACTCATGCCCTGAATCTCATGCCCTGAAACTCATGCCCTGAACCTCATGCCCTCAAACTCATGCCCTAAATCACATACCCTGAAACTCCTGCCCTGAAACTCATGCACTGAAACTCATGCCCTGAATCACATGCCCTAAAACTCCTGCCCTGAATCATCTGCCCAGAAACTCATGCCCTGAATTACATGCCCTGAAATACCTGCCCTGAATCTCATGCCCTGAAACTCATGCCCTGAATCTCATGCCCTGAAACTCCTGCCCTCAAACTCATGCACTGAAACTCATGCCCTGAATCTCATGCCTTGAAACTCCTGCCCTGAAACTCATGCCCTGAATCTCATGCCCTCAAGTTCCTGCACTGAAACTCATGCCCTGAAACTCATGTCCTGAATCTCATTCCCTGAAACTCATGTCCTGAAACTTATGCCCTGAAACTCATGCCCTTAAACTCAAGCCCTGAATCTCATGCCCTGAATCTCATGCCCTGAAAGTCCTGCACTGAAACACCTGCCCTGAATCTCCTGCCCTGAAATTCATGCCCTGAATTTCATGCCCTGAATCTCATGCCCTGAAACTCATGCCCTGAATCTCATGCCCTGAAACTCCTGCACTGAAACACCTGCCCTGAATCTCCTGCCCTGAAAATCATGCCCTGAATCTCATGCTCTGAAACTTGTGCACTGAATCTCATGCCCTCAAGTTCCTGCACTGAAACTCATGCCCTGAATCTCATGCCCTGAAACTCATGCCCTGAACCTCATGCCCTGAAACTCAAGCCCTGAATCTCATGCCCTGAAACTCATGCCCTAAATCACATACCCTGAAACTCCTGCCCTGAAACTCATGCACTGAAACTCATGCCCTGAATCACATGCCCTAAAATTCCTGCCCTGAATCATCTGCCCAGAATCTCATGCCCTGAATTACATGCCCTGAAATACCTGCCCTGATCTCATGCCCTGAAACTCATGCCCTGAATCTCATGCCCTGAAACTCCTTCCCTCAAACTCATGCACTGAACTCATGCCCTGAATCTCATGCCTTGAAACTCCTGCCCTCAAACTCATGCACTGAAACTCATGCCCTGAATCTCATGCCCTGCAACTCATACCTTGAATCTCATGCCCTGAAAACTCCTGCCCTCAAACTCATGCACTGAAACTCATGCCCTGAATCTCATGCCTTGAAACTCCTGCCCTCAAACTCATGCACTGAAACTCATGCCCTGAATCTCATGCCTTGAAACTGCTGTCCTGAATCTCATGCCCTGAAACTCATGCCCTGAATCTCATGCCCTGAAACTCCTGCACTGAAACTCTTGCCATGAATCTCATATCCTGAAACTCACGCCCTGAATTACATGCCCTGAAACTTCTGCCCTGAAACTCATGCCCTGAAGCTCATGCCCTGAAACTCATGCCCTGAATCTCCTGTCCTAAAACTCATGCCCTGAATCTCATGCCCTCAAGTTCCTGCACTGAAACTCATGCCCTGAAACTCATGTCCTGAATCTCATTCCCTGAAACTCATGTCCTGAAACTTATGCCCTGAAACTCATGCCCTTAAACTCAAGCCCTGAATCTGATGCCCTGAAAGTCCTGCACTGAAACACCTGCCCTGAATCTCCTGCCCTGAAAATCATGCCCTGAATTTCATGCCCTGAATCTCATGCTCTGAATCTCATGCACTGAATCTCATGCCCTCAAGTTCCTGGACTGAAACTCATGCCCTGAATCTCATGCCTTGAAACTCCTGCCCTCAAACTCATGCACTGAAACTCATGCCCTGAATCTCATGCCCTGAAACTCCTGCACTGAAACTCATGCCATGAATCTCATATCCTGAAACTCACGCCCTGAATCACATGCTCTGAATCTCATATCCTGAAACTCACGCCCTGAATCACATGCTCTGAAACTCCTGCCCTGAAACTCATGCCCTGAAACTCATGCCCTGAATCTCCTGTCCTGAAACTCATGCCCTGAATCTCATGCCCTGAATCTCATGCCCTGAAACTCCTGCACTGAAACACCTGCCCTGAATCTCCTGCCCTGAAAATCATGCCCTGAATCTCATGCCCTGAATCTCATGCTCTGAAACTCGTGCACTGAATATTATGCCCTCAAGTTCCTGCACTGAAACTCATGCCCTGAATCTCATGACCTGAAACTCATGCCCTGAACCTCATGCCCTGAAACTCAAGCCCTGAATCTCATGCCCTGAAACTCATGCCCTAAATCACATACCCTGAAACTCATGCCCTAAATCACATACCCAGAAAGTCCTGCCCTGAAACTCATGCACTGAAACTCATGCCCTGAATCACATGCCCTACAACTCCTGCCCTGAAACTCATGCCCTGAAACTCATGCACTGAATCTCCTGTACTAAATCTCATGCCCTGAATCTCATGCCCTGAAACTCTTGCAGTGAAACACCTGCCCTGAATCTCCTGCCCTGAAACTCATGCCCTGAATCTCATGCCCTGAATCTCATGCTCTGAAACTCGTGCACTGAATCTCATGACCTCAAGTTCCTGCACTGAAACTCATGCCCTGAATCTCATGTCCTGAAACTCCTGCCCTGAATCACCTACCCTGAAACTCATGCTCTGAATCTCATGCCCTGAAACTCCTGCTCTGAAACTCATGCCATGAATCTCATATCCTGAAACTCACGCCCTGAATCACATGCCCTGAAACTCCTGCCCTGAAACTCATGCCCTGAAACTCATGTCCTGAAACTCATGCCCTGAATCTCCTGTCCTGAAACTCATGCCCTGAAACTCATGCCCTGAATCTCATGCCCTGAAACTCCTGCACTGAAGCACCTGCCCTGAATCTCCTGCCCTGAAAATCATGCCCTGAATCTCATGCCCTGAATCTCATGCTCTGAAACTTGTGCACTGAATCTCATGCCCTCAAGTTCCTGCACTGAAACTCATGCCCTGAATCTCATGCCCTGAAACTCATGCCCTGAACCTCATGCCCTGAAACTCAAGCCCTGAATCTCATGCCCTGAAACTCATGCCCTAAATCACATACCCTGAAACTCCTGCCCTGAAACTCATGCACTGAAACTCATGCCCTGAATCACATGCCCTAAAACTCCTGCCCTGAATCATATGCCCAGAATCTCATGCCCTGAATTACATGCCCTGAAATACCTGCCGTGATCTCATGCCCTGAAACTCATGCCCTGAATCTCATGCCCTGAAACTCCTTCCCTCAAACTCATGCACTGAAACTCATGCCCTGAATCTCATGCCTTGAAACTCCTGCACTCAAACTCATGCACTGAAACTCATGCCCTGAATCTCATGCCCTGAAACTCCTGCACTGAAACTCATGCCATGAATCTCATATCCTGAAACTCACGCCCTGAATCACATGCTCTGAATCTCATATCCTGAAACTCACGCCCTGAATCACATGCTCTGAAACTCCTGCCCTGAAACTCATGCCCTGAAACTCATGCCCTGAATCTCCTGTCCTGAAACTCATGCCCTGAATCTCATGCCCTGAATCTCATGCCCTGAAACGCCTGCACTGAAACACCTGCCCTGAATCTCCTGCCCTGAAAATCATGCCCTGAATCTCATGCCCTGAATCTCATGCTCTGAAACTCGTGCACTGAATCTTATGCCCTCAAGTTCCTGCACTGAAACTCATGCCCTGAATCTCATGACCTGAAACTCATGCCCTGAACCTCATGCCCTGAAACTCAAGCCCTGAATCTCATGCCCTGAAACTCATGCCCTAAATCACATACCCTGAAACTCATGCCCTAAATCACATACCCAGAAACTCCTGCCCTGAAACTCATGCACTGAAACTCATGCCCTGAATCACATGCCCTACAACTCCTGCCCTGAAACTCATGCCCTGAAACTCATGCACTGAATCTCCTGTACTAAATCTCATGCCCTGAATCTCATGCCCTGAATCTCATGCCCTGAAACTCTTGCAGTGAAACACCTGCCCTGAATCTCCTGCCCTGAAACTCATGCCCTGAATCTCATGCCCTGAATCTCATGCTCTGAAACTCGTGCACTGAATCTCATGACCTCAAGTTCCTGCACTGAAACTCATGCCCTGAATCTCATGTCCGGAAACTCCTGCCCTGAATCACCTACCCTGAAACTCATGCTCTGAATCTCATGCCCTGAAACTCCTGCTCTGAAACTCATGCCATGAATCTCATATCCTGAAACTCACGCCCTGAATCACATGCCCTGAAACTCCTGCCCTGAAACTCATGCCCTGAAACTCATGTCCTGAAACTCATGCCCTGAATCTCCTGTCCTGAAACTCATGCCCTGAAACTCATGCCCTGAATCTCATGCCCTGAAACTCCTGCACTGAAACACCTGCCCTGAATCTCCTGCCCTGAAAATCATGCCCTGAATCTCATGCCCTGAATCTCATGCTCTGAAACTCGTGCACTGAATCTCATGCCCTCAAGTTCCTGCACTGAAACTCATGCCCTGAATCTCATGCCCTGAAACTCATGCCCTGAACCTCATGCCCTGAAACTCAAGCCCTGAATCTCATGCCCTGAAACTCATGCCCTAAATCAAATACCCTGAAACTCCTGCCCTGAAACTCATGAACTGAAACTCATGCCCTGAATCACATGCCCTAAAACTCCTGCCCTGAATCATATGCCCAGAATCTCATGCCCTGAATTACATGCCCTGAAATACCTGCCCTGATCTCATGCCCTGAAACTCATGCCCTGAATCTCATGCCCTGAAACTCCTTCCCTCAAACTCATGCACTGAAACTCATGCCCTGAATCTCATGCCTTGAAACTCCTGCCCTCAAACTCATGCACTGAAACTCATGCCCTGAATCTCATGCCCTGAAACTCCTGCACTGAAACACCTGCTCTGAATCTCCTGCCCTGAAAATCATGCACTGAATCTCATGCCTTGAATCTCATGCTCTGAAACTCATGCACTGAATCTCATGCCCTCAAGTTCCTGGACTGAAACTCATGACCTGAATCTCATGACCTAAAACTCATGCCCTGAACCTCATGCCCTGAAACTCAAGCCCTGAATCTCATGCCCTGAAACTCATGCCCTAAATCACATACCCTGAAACTCCTGCCCTGAAACTCATGCACTGAAACTCATGCCCTAAAACTCCTGCCCTGAAACTCCTGCCCTGAAACTCATGCCCTGAAACTCATGCCTTGAATCTCCTGTTCTAAAACTCATGCCCTGAATCTCATGCCCTGAAACTCCTGCACTGAAACTCATGCCCTGAATCTCCTGTCCTGAAACTCATGCCCTGAATCTCATGCCCTGAATCTCATGCCCTGAAACTCCTGCACTGAAACACCTGCCCTGAATCTCCTGCCCTGAAAATCATGCCCTGAACCTCATGCTCTGAAACTCATGCACTGAATCTCATGCCCTCAAGTTCCTGGACTGAAACTCAAGCCCTGAATCTCATGACCTGAAAATCATGCCCTGAATCTCATGCTCTGAAACTCATGCACTGAATCTCATGCCCTCAAGTTCCTGGACTGAAACTCATGCCCTGAATCTCATGACCTGAAACTCATGCCCTGAACCTCATGCCCTGAAACTCAAGCCCTGAATCTCATTCCCTGAAACTCATGCCCTAAAACTCCTGCCCTGAAACTCATGCCCTGAAACTCATGCCCTGAAACTCATGCCCTGAATCTCCTGTGCTAAAACTCATGCCCTGAATCTCATGCCCTGAATCTCACGCTCTGAAAGTCGTGCACTGAATCTCATGACCTCAAGTTCCTGCACTGAAACTCATGACCTGAATCTCATGTCTTGAAACTCCTGCCCTGAATCACCTACCCTGAAACTCATGCCCTGAATCTCATGCCCTGAAACTCCTGCACTGAAACTCATGCCATGAATCTCATATCCTGAAACTCACGCCCTGAATCACATGCCCTGAAACTCCTGCCCTGAAACTCATGCCCTGAAACTCATGCCCTGAATCTCCTGTCCTGAAACTCATGCCCTGAATCTCATGCCCTGAAACACCTGCCCTGAATCTCCTGCCCTGAAAATCATGCCCTGAATCTCATGCCCTGAATCTCATGCTCTGAAACTCGTGCACTGAATCTCATGCCCTCAAGTTCCTGCACTGAAACTCATGCCCTGAATCTCATGCCCTGAAACTCATGCCCTGAACCTCATGCCCTGAAACTCATGCCCTAAATCACATACCCTGAAACTCCTGCCCTGAAACTCATGCACTGAAACTCATGCCCTGATTCACATGCCCTAAAACTCCTGCCCTGAATCATCTGCCCAGAAACTCATGCCCTGAATTACATGCCCTGAAATACCTGCCCTGAATCTCATGACCTGAAACTCATGCCCTGAATCTCATGCCCTGAAACTCCTGCCCTCAAACTCATGCACTGAAACTCATGCCCTGAATCTCATGCCTTGAAACTCCTGCCCTCAAACTCATGCACTGAAACTCATGCCCTGAATCTCATGCCTTGAAACTGCTGTCCTGAATCTCATGCCCTGAAACTCATGCCCTGAATCTCATGCCCTGAAACTCCTGCACTGAAACTCTTGCCATGAATCTCATATCCTGAAACTCACGCCCTGAATTACATGCCCTGAAACTTCTGCCCTGAAACTCATGCCCTGAAACTCATGCCCTGAAACTCATGCCCTGAATCTCCTGTCCTGAAACTCATGCCCTGAATCTCATGCCCTCAAGTTCCTGCACTGAAACTCATGCCCTGAAACTCATGTCCTGAATCTCATTCCCTGAAACTCATGTCCTGAAACTTATGCCCTGAAACTCATGCCCTTAAACTCAAGCCCTGAATCTCATGCCCTGAATCTCATGCCCTGAAAGTCCTGCACTGAAACACCTGCCCTGAATCTCCTGCCCTGAAAATCATGCCCTGAATTTCATGCCCTGAATCTCATGCTCTGAAACTCATGCACTGAATCTCATGCCCTCAAGTTCCTGGACTGAAACTCATGCCCTGAATCTCATGACCTGAAACTCATGCCCTGAACCTCATGCCCTGAAACTCAAGCCCTGAATCTCATGCCCTGAAACTCATGCCCTAAATCACATACCCAGAAACTCCTGCCCTGAAACTCATGCACTGAAACTCATGCCCTGAATCACATGCCCTCAACTCCTGCCCTGAAACTCATGCCCTGAAACTCATGCACTGAATCTCCTGTACTAAATCTCATGCCCTGAATCTCATGCCCTGAATCTCATGCCCTGAAACTCTTGCAGTGAAACACCTGCCCTGAATCTCCTGCCCTGAAACT
>NW_027277060.1:0-32193 GCF_030028105.1 Mobula birostris
GGGAGGATCTGTACACTGACCGGTGTCTCTCAGTCCCTCTCTCTCAGGGGGAAATCTGTACACTGATCGGTGTCTCTCAGTCTCCCCTCTCGCAGGGGGAGATCAGTACACTGACCGGTGTCTCTCAGTCCCTCTCTCCCAGGAGGAGATCTGTACACTGACCTGTGTCTCTCAGCCCCTCTCTCTCAGGGGGAGATCTGTACACTGACCGGTGTCTCTCAGTCCCTCTCTCTCAGGGGAGATCTGTACAACTGACCGGTGTCTCTCAGTGCCTCTCTCTCAGGAGGAGATCTGTACACTGAACGGTCTCTGAGTCCCTCTCTCTCAGGGGGAGATCTGTACACTGACCGGTGTCTCTCAGTCCCTCTCTCTCAGGGAAGATCTGTACGCTGACCGGTGTCTCTCAGTCCCTCTCACTCAGGGGGGGATCTGTACACTGACCGGTGTCTCTCATCTCTCAGGGGGAGATCTGTCCACTGACCGGTTTCTCCCAGTTCCCCTCCCTCTCCGGGGGAGATTTGTACACTGACCGGTGTCTCTCAGACCCTCTCTCTCAGGGGGAGATCTGTACACTGACCGGTGTCTCTCAGTCCCTCTCTCTCAGGGAGAGATCTGTACACTGAGCTGTGTCTCTCAGTCTCTCTGTCTCAGGGGGAGATTTGTACACTGACCGGTGTCTCTCGGTCCCTCTGTCTCAGGGGGATATCTGTACAGTGACCGGTGTCTCTCAGTCCCTCTCTCTCAGCGGGGGAGATCTGTACACTGACCGGTTTCTCCCAGTTCCCCTCCCTCTCCGGGGGAGATTTGTACACTGACCGGTGTCTCTCAGACCCTCTCTCTCAGGGGGAGATCTGTACACTGACCGGTGTCTCTCAGTCCCTCTCTCTCAGGGAGAGATCTGTACACTGACCTGTGTCTCTCAGTCTCTCTGTCTCAGGGGGAGATTTGTACACTGACCGGTGTCTCTCGGTCCCTCTGTCTCAGGGGGAGATCTGTACAGTGACCGGTGTCTCTCAGTCCCTCTCTCTGAGGGGGAGATCTGTACACTGACCGGTGTCTCTCAGTCCCTCTCTCTCAGGGGGAGATCTGTACAATAACCGGTGTCTCACAGTACCTCTCTCTCAGGGGGAGATCTGTACACTGAACGGTGTCTGAGTCCCTCTCTCTCAGGGGGAGATTTGTTCACTGACCGGTGTCTCTCAGTCCTTCTCACTCAGGGGGAGATCTGTACACTGACCGGTGTCTCTCAGTCCCTCTCTCTCAGGGGCAGATCTGTACATTGACCGGTATCTCTCAGTCCCTCTCTCTCAGGGGGAGATCTGTACACTGACTGTTGTCTCTCCGTCCCTCTCTCTCAGGGGCAGATCTGTACACTCACTGGTGTCTCTCCGTCCCTCTCTCTCAGGGGCAGATCTGTACACTGGCCGGTGTCTCTCAGTCCCTCTCTCTCAGGGGGAAATCTGTACACTGATCGGTGTCTCTCAGTCCCTCTCTCTCAGGGGGGAGATCTGTACACTGACCGGTGTCCTCTCATTGGGAGATCTGTCCACTGACCGGTGTCTCTCACTCCCTCACTCTCAGGGGGAGATGTGTACACTGACCGGTGTCTCTCAGATCCTCTCTCTCAGGGGGAGATCGGTACATTGACCGGTTTCTCCCAGTCCCTCTTGCTCTCAGGGGGAGATCTGTACACTGACCGGTGTCTCTCAGTTCCTCTCTCTCAGGGGGGAGATCTCTACACTGACCTGTGTCTCTCAGTCCCTGTCTCTCAGGGGGAGATCTGCACACTGATCAGTGTCTCCCAGTCCCACTCAGGGGGAGATCTGTACACTGACCGGTGTCCTGTCAGTCCCTCTCTCTCAGGGGGAGATCTGTACACTGACCGGTGTCCCTCAGTCCCTCTCACTCAGGGGGAGATCTTTACACTGACCGGTGTCTCTCAGTCCCTCTCTCTCAGGGGGAGATCTGTACACTGACCGGTGTCTCTCAGATCGTCTCTCTCAGTGGGAGATCAGTCCACTGACCGGTGTCTCTCAGTCCCTCGCTCTCAGGGGGAGATCTGTACACTGATCGGTGTCTCTCAGTCACTCTCTCTCAGGGAGAGATCTGTACACTCTCCGGTGTCTCTGAGTCCCTCTCTCTCACGGGGAGATCTGTACAGTGATCAGTGTCTCTCAGTCCCTCTCTGTCAGGGGGAGATCTGTACACTGACCGGTGTCTCTCAGTCCCTCTCTCTCAGGGGGGAGATCTGTACACTGACCGGTGTCTCTCAATCTCTCTCTCTCTGGGGGAGATCTGTACACTGACCGGTGTCTCTCAGTCCCTCATTCTCAGGGGGAGATCTGTACACAGACCGGTGTCTCTCAGTCCCTCTCTCTCAGGGGGAGATCTGTAAACTGACCTGTGTCTCTCAGTCACTCTGTCTCAGGGGGAGATTTGTACACTGTCCGCTGTCTCTCCGTCCCTCTCACTCAGAGAGAGATCTGTACACTGACTGTTGTCTCTCCGTCCCCCTCTCTCAGGGGGAGATCTGTACACTGACCGGTGTCTCTCCGTCCCTCTCTCTCAGGGGTAGATCTGTACACTGGCCGGTGTCTCTCAGTCCCTCTCTCTCAGGGGGAGATCTGTACACTGATCGGTTTCTCTCAGTCCCTCTCTCTCACGGGGGAGATCTGTACACTGCTCGGTGTCTCTCAGATCCTCTCTCTCTGGGGGAGATCTGTACACTGACCGGTGTCTCTCAGTCCCTCTCTCCCAGGAGGAGATCTGTACACTGACCGGTGTCTCTCAGTCCCTCTCTCTGAGGGGGAGATCTGTACACTGATCGGTGTCTCTCAGATCCTCTCTCTCTGGGGGAGATCTGTACACTGACTGGTGTCTCTCAGTCCCTCTCTCTCAGGGCGAGATCTGTACACTGACCGGTGTCTCTCAGATCGTCTCTCTCAGTGGGAGATCAGTCCACTGACCGGTGTCTCTCAGTCCCTCGCTCTCAGGGGGAGATCTGTACACTGATCGGTGTCTCTGAGTCCCTCTCTCTCACGGGGAGATCTGTACAGTGATCAGTGTCTCTCAGTCCCTCTCTGTCAGGGGGAGATCTGTACACTGACCGGTGTTTCTCAGTCCCTCTCTCTCAGGGGGAGATCTGTACACTGACCGGTGTCTCTCAATCTCTCTCTCTCTGGGGGAGATCTGTACACTGACCGGTGTCTCTCAGTCCCTCATTCTCAGGGGGAGATCTGTACACAGACCGGTGTCTCTCAGTCCCTCTCTCTCAGGGGGAGATCTGTAAACTGACCTGTGTCTCTCAGTCACTCTGTCTCAGGGGGAGATTTGTACACTGTCCGCTGTCTCTCCGTGCCTCTCACTCAGAGAGAGATCTGTACACTGACTGTTGTCTCTCCGTCCCCCTCTCTCAGGGGGAGATCTGTACACTGACCGGTGTCTCTCCGTCCCTCTCTCTCAGGGGTAGATCTGTACACTGGCCGGTGTCTCTCAGTCCCTCTCTCTCAGGGGGAGATCTGTACACTGATCGGTGTCTCTCAGTTCCTCTATCTCACGGGGAGATCTGTACACTGCTCGGTGTCTCTCAGACCCTCTCTCTCAGGGGCAGATCTGTATACTGACTGGTGTCTCTCAGTCCCTCACTCTCAGGGGGAGATCTCGACACTGACCTGTGTCTCTCAGTCCCTGTCTCTCAGGGGGAGATCTGTACACTGACCGGTGTCACTCAGTCCCTCTCTCTCAGGGGGAGATTTGCACACTGACCTGTGTCTCTCAGTCCCTGTGTCTCAGGGGGAGACCTGTACACTGACTGTTGTCTCTCCGTCCCGCTTTCTCAGGGGGAGATCTGTACACTGACCGGTGTCTCTCAGTCCCTCTCTCTCAGGGGGAGATCTGTACACTGACCGGTGTCTCTCAATCTCTCTCTCTCTGGGAGAGATCTGCACACTGACCGGTGTCTCTCAGTCCCTCTCTCTCAGGGGGAGATCTGTACACTGACCGGTGTCTCTCAGTCCCTCTCTCTCAGTGGGAGATCTGTACACTGACCGGTGTCTCTCAGTCGCTCTCTCTCCGGGGGCGATCTGTACACTGACCGGTGTCTCTCAGTCCCTCTCATTCAGGGGGAGATCTGTACACTGACCGGTGTCTCTCCGTCCCTCTCTCTCAGGGGGAGATCTGTACACTGACCGGTGTCTCTCAGTCCCTCTCTCTCAGGGGGAGATCTGTACACTGACCGGTGTCTCTCCGTCCCTCTCTCTCAGGGGGAGATCTGTACACTGACCGGTGTCTCTGAGTCCCTCTCTCTCAGGGGGAGATCTGTACACTGACCGGTGTCTCTCAGTCCCTCTCTCTCAGGGGGAGATCTGTACACTGACCGGTGTCTCTTAGTCCCTCTCTCTCAGGGGGAGACCTGTACACTGACTGTTGTCTCTCAGTGGGAGATCTGTACACTGACCGGTGTCTCTCAGGGGGAGATCTGTTCACTGACCGCTGTCTCTCAGTCACTCTCTCTCAGGGGGAGATATGTACACTGACTGTTGTCTCTCCGTCCCCCACACTCAGGGGGAGATCTGTACACTGACCGGTGTCTCTCCGTCTCTCTCTCTCAGGGGTAGATCTGTACACTGGCCGGTGTCTCTCAGTCCCTCTCTCTCAGGGGGAGATCTGTACACTGATCGGTGTCTCTCAGTCCCTCTCTCTCACGGGGAGATCTGTACACTGCTCGGTGTCTCTCAGATCCTCTCTCTCTGGGGGAGATTTGTACACTGACCGGTGTCTCTCAGTCCCTCTCTCCCAGGAGGAGATCTGTACACTGACCGGTGTCTCTCAGTCCCTCTCTCTCAGGGGGAGATCTGTACACTGACCTGTGTCTCTCAGCCCCTCTCTCTCAGGGGGAGATCTGTACACTGACCGGTGTCTCTCAGTCCCTCTCTCTCAGGGGGAGATCTGTACACTGACCGGTGTCTCTCAGTCCCTCTCTGTCAGGGGGAGATCTGTACACTGAACGGTGTCTGAGTCCCTCTCTCTCAGGGGGAGATCTGTACACTGACCGGTGTCTCTCAGTCCCTCTCTCTCAGGGGGAGATCTGTACACTGACCGGAGTCTCTCAGTCCCTCTCTCTCAGGGGGAGATCTGGACACTGACCGGTGTCTCTCAGTCCCTCACTCTCAGGGGGAGATCTGTACACTGATCGGTGTCTCTCAGATCCTCTCTCTCAGCGGGAGATCTGTACACTGACCGGTTTCTCCCAGTTCCGCTCCCTCTCCGGGGAAGATTTGTACACTGACCGGTGTCTCTCAGACCCTCTCTCTCAGGGGGAGATCTGTACACTGACCGGTGTCTCTCAGTCCCTCTCTCTCAGGGAGAGATCTGTACACTGCCCTGTGTCTCTCAGTCTCTCTGTCTCAGGGGGAGATTTGTACACTGACCGGTGTCTCTCGGTCCCTCTGTCTCAGGGGGAGATCTGTACAGGGACCGGTGTCTCTCAGTCCCTCTCTCTCAGGGGGAGATCTGTACACTGACCGGTGTCTCTTAGTCCCTCTCTCTAAGGGGGAGATCTGTACACTGACCGGTGTCTCTCAGTCCCTCTCTCCCAGGAGGAGATTTGTACACTGACCGGTGTCTCTCAGTCCCTCTCTCTCAGGGGGAGATCTGTACACTGGCCGGTGTCTCTCAGTCCCTCTCTCTCAGGGGGAGATCTGTACACTGGCCGGTGTCTCTCAGTCCCTCTCTCTCAGGGGGAGATCTGCACACTGCTCGGTGTCCCTCAGATCCTCTCTCTCTGGGGGAGATCTGTACACTGACCGGTGTCTCTCAGTCCCTCTCTCCCAGGAGGAGATCTGTACACTGACCGGTGTCTCTCAGTCCCTCTCTCTCAGGGGGAGATCTGTACACTGACCGGTGTCTCTCAGTCCCTCTCTCTCAGGGGGAAATCTGTACACTGATCGGTGTCTCTCAGTCTCCCTCTCGCAGGGGGAGATCAGTACACTGACCGGTGTCTCTCAGTCCCTCTCTCCCAGGAGGAGATCTGTACACTGACCTGTGTCTCTCAGCCCCTCTCTCTCAGGGGGAGATCTGTACACTGACCGGTGTCTCTCAGTCCCTCTCTCTCAGGGGAGATCTGTACACTGACCGGTGTCTCTCAGTGCCTCTCTCTCAGGAGGAGATCTGTACACTGAACGGTCTCTGAGTCCCTCTCTCTCAGGGGGAGATCTGTACACTGACCGGTGTCTCTCAGTCCCTCTCTCTCAGGGGGAGATCTGTACGCTGACCGGTGTCTCTCAGTCCCTCTCACTCAGGGGGGGATCTGTACACTGACCGGTGTCTCTCAATCTCTCTCTCTCAGGGGGAGATCTGTCCACTGACCGGTTTCTCCCAGTTCCCCTCCCTCTCCGGGGGAGATTTGTACACTGACCGGTGTCTCTCAGACCGTCTCTCTCAGGGGGAGATCTGTACACTGACCGGTGTCTCTCAGTCCCTCTCTCTCAGGGAGAGATCTGTACACTGAGCTGTGTCTCTCAGTCTCTCTGTCTCAGGGGGAGATTTGTACACTGACCGGTGTCTCTCGGTCCCTCTGTCTCAGGGGGATATCTGTACAGTGACCGGTGTCTCTCAGTCCCTCTCTCTCAGCGGGAGATCTGTACACTGACCGGTTTCTCCCAGTTCCCCTCCCTCTCCGGGGGAGATTTGTACACTGACCGGTGTCTCTCAGACCCTCTCTCTCAGGGGGAGATCTGTACACTGACCGGTGTCTCTCAGTCCCTCTCTCTCAGGGAGAGATCTGTACACTGACCTGTGTCTCTCAGTCTCTCTGTCTCAGGGGGAGATTTGTACACTGACCGGTGTCTCTCGGTCCCTCTGTCTCAGGGGGAGATCTGTACAGTGACCGGTGTCTCTCAGTCCCTCTCTCTGAGGGGGAGATCTGTACACTGACCGGTGTCTCTCAGTCCCTCTCTCTCAGGGGGAGATCTGTACAATAACCGGTGTCTCACAGTACCTCTCTCTCAGGGGGAGATCTGTACACTGAACGGTGTCTGAGTCCCTCTCTCTCAGGGGGAGATTTGTTCACTGACCGGTGTCTCTCAGTCCTTCTCACTCAGGGGGAGATCTGTACACTGACCGGTGTCTCTCAGTCCCTCTCTCTCAGGGGCAGATCTGTACATTGACCGGTATCTCTCAGTCCCTCTCTCTCAGGGGGAGATCTGTACACTGACTGTTGTCTCTCTCGTCCCTCTCTCTCAGGGGCAGATCTGTACACTCACTGGTGTCTCTCCGTCCCTCTCTCTCAGGGGCAGATCTGTACACTGGCCGGTGTCTCTCAGTCCCTCTCTCTCAGGGGGAAATCTGTACACTGATCGGTGTCTCTCAGTCCCTCTCTCTCAGGGGGAGATCTGTACACTGACCGGTGTCTCTCATTGGGAGATCTGTCCACTGACCGGTGTCTCTCACTCCCTCACTCTCAGGGGGAGATGTGTACACTGACCGGTGTCTCTCAGATCCTCTCTCTCAGGGGGAGATCGGTACATTGACCGGTTTCTCCCAGTCCCTCTTGCTCTCAGGGGGAGATCTGTACACTGACCGGTGTCTCTCAGTTCCTCTCTCTCAGGGGGAGATCTCTACACTGACCTGTGTCTCTCAGTCCCTGTCTCTCAGGGGGAGATCTGCACACTGATCAGTGTCTCCCAGTCCCACTCAGGGGGAGATCTGTACACTGACCGGTGTCTGTCAGTCCCTCTCTCTCAGGGGGAGATCTGTACACTGACCGGTGTCCCTCAGTCCCTCTCACTCAGGGGGAGATCTTTACACTGACCGGTGTCTCTCAGTCCCTCTCTCTCAGGGGGAGATCTGTACACTGACCGGTGTCTCTCAGATCGTCTCTCTCAGTGGGAGATCAGTCCACTGACCGGTGTCTCTCAGTCCCTCGCTCTCAGGGGGAGATCTGTACACTGATCGGTGTCTCTCAGTCACTCTCTCTCAGGGAGAGATCTGTACACTCTCCGGTGTCTCTGAGTCCCTCTCTCTCACGGGGAGATCTGTACAGTGATCAGTGTCTCTCAGTCCCTCTCTGTCAGGGGGAGATCTGTACACTGACCGGTGTCTCTCAGTCCCTCTCTCTCAGGGGGAGATCTGTACACTGACCGGTGTCTCTCAATCTCTCTCTCTCTGGGGGAGATCTGTACACTGACCGGTGTCTCTCAGTCCCTCATTCTCAGGGGGAGATCTGTACACAGACCGGTGTCTCTCAGTCCCTCTCTCTCAGGGGGAGATCTGTAAACTGACCTGTGTCTCTCAGTCACTCTGTCTCAGGGGGAGATTTGTACACTGTCCGCTGTCTCTCCGTCCCTCTCACTCAGAGAGAGATCTGTACACTGACTGTTGTCTCTCCGTCCCCCTCTCTCAGGGGGAGATCTGTACACTGACCGGTGTCTCTCCGTCCCTCTCTCTCAGGGGTAGATCTGTACACTGGCCGGTGTCTCTCAGTCCCTCTCTCTCAGGGGGAGATCTGTACACTGATCGGTTTCTCTCAGTCCCTCTCTCTCACGGGGAGATCTGTACACTGCTCGGTGTCTCTCAGATCCTCTCTCTCTGGGGGAGATCTGTACACTGACCGGTGTCTCTCAGTCCCTCTCTCCCAGGAGGAGATCTGTACACTGACCGGTGTCTCTCAGTCCCTCTCTCTGAGGGGGAGATCTGTACACTGATCGGTGTCTCTCAGATCCTCTCTCTCTGGGGGAGATCTGTACACTGACTGGTGTCTCTCAGTCCCTCTCTCTCAGGGGGAGATCTGTACACTGACCTGTGTCTCTCAGTCCCTCTCTCCCAGGAGGAGATCTGTACACTAACCGGTGTCTCTCAGTCCCTCTCTCTCAGGGGGAGATCTGTACACTGACCGGTGTCTCTCAGTCCCTCTCTCTCAGGGGGAGATCTGTACACTGATCGGTGTCTCTCAGATCCTCTCTCTCTGGGGGAGATCTGTACACTGACTGGTGTCTCTCAGTCCCTCTCTCTCAGGGGGAGATCTGTACACTGACCTGTGTCTCTCAGCCCCTCTCTCTCAGGGGGAGATCTGTACACTGACCGGTGTCTCTCAGTCCCTCTCTCTCAGGGGGAGATCTGTACACTGACCGGTGTCTCTCAGTCCCTCTCTGTCAGGGGGAGATCAGTACACTGACCGGTGTCTCTCAGTCACTCTCTCCCAGGAGGAGATCTGTACACTGACCGGTGTCTCTCAGTCCCTCTCTCTCAGGGGGAGATCTGTACACTGGCCGGTGTCTCTCAGTCCCTCTCTCTCAGGGGGAGATCTGTACACTGGCCGGTGTCTCTCAGTCCCTCTCTCTCAGGGGGAGCTCTGTACACTGATCGGTGTCTCTCAGTCCCTCTCTCTCACGGGGAGATCTGTACACTGCTCGGTGTCTCTCAGATCCTCTCTCTCTGGGGGAGATCTGTACACTGACCGGTGTCTCTCAGTCCCTCTCTCCCAGGAGGAGATCTGTACACTGACCGGTGTCTCTCAGTCCCTCTCTCTCAGGGGGAGATCTGTACACTGACCGGTGTCTCTCAGTCCCTCTCTCTCAGGGGGAGATCTGTACACTGATCGGTGTCTCTCAGTCTCCCTCTCTCAGGGGGAGATCAGTACACTGACCGGTGTCTCTCAGTCCCTCTCTCCCAGGAGGAGATCTGTACACTGACCTGTGTCTCTCAGCCCCTCTCTCTCAGGGGGAGATCTGTCCACTGACCGGTGTCTCTCAGTCCCTCTCTCTCATGGGAGATCTGTACACTGACCGGTGTCTCTCAGTCCCTCTCTCTCAGGAGGAGATCTGTACACTGAACGGTCTCTGAGTCCCTCTCTCTCAGGGGGAGATCTGTACACTGAGCTGTTTCTCTCACTCTCTGTCTCAGGGGGAGATTTGCACACTGACCGGTGTCTCTCGGTCCCTCTGTCTCAGGGGGAGATCTGTACAGTGACCGGTGTCTCTCAGTCCCTCTCTCTCAGCGGGAGATCTGTACACTGACCGGTTTCTCCCAGTTCCCCTCCCTCTCCGGGGGAGATTTGTACACTGACCGGTGTCTCTCAGACCCTCTCTCTCAGGGGGAGATCTGTACACTGACCGGTGTCTCTCAGTCCCTCTCTCTCAGGGAGAGATCTGTACACTGACCTGTGTCTCTCAGTCTCTCTGTCTCAGGGGGAGATTTGTACACTGACCGGTGTCTCTCGGTCCCTCTCTCTCAGGGGGAGATCTGTACAGTGACCGGTGTCTCTCAGTCCCTCTCTCTGAGGGGGAGATCTGTACACTGACCGGTGTCTCTCAGTCCCTCTCTCTCAGGGGGAGATCTGTACACTAACCGGTGTCTCACAGTACCTCTCTCTCAGGGGGAGATCTGTACACTGAACGGTGTCTGAGTCCCTCTCTCTCAGGGGGAGATTTGTTCACTGACCGGTGTCTCTCAGTCCTTCTCACTCAGGGGGAGATCTGTACACTGACCGGTGTCTCTCAGTCCCTCTCTCTCAGGGGCAGATCTCTACATTGACCGGTATGTCTCAGTCCCTCTCTCCCAGGGGGAGATCTGTACACTGACTGTTGTCTCTCGGTCCCTCTGTCTCAGGGGGAGATCTGTACAGTGACCGGTGTCTCTCCGTCCCTCTCTCTCAGGGGTAGATCTGTACACTGGCCGGTGTCTCTCAGTCCCTCTCTCTCAGGGGGAAATCTGTACACTGATCGGTGTCTCTCAGTCCCTCTCTCTCAGGGGGAGATCTGTACACTGACCGGTGTCTCTCATTGGGAGATCTGTCCACTGACCGGTGTCTCTCACTCCCTCACTCTCAGGGGGAGATGTGTACACTGACCGGTGTCTCTCAGATCCTCTCTCTCAGGGGGAGATCGGTACATTGACCGGTTTCTCCCAGTCCCTCTTGCTCTCAGGGGGAGATCTGTACACTGACCGGTGTCTCTCAGTTCCTCTCTCTCAGGGGGAGATCTCTACACTGAGCTGTGTCTCTCAGTCCCTGTCTCTCAGGGGGAGATCTGCACAGTGATCAGTGTCTCCCAGTCCCACTCAGGGGGAGATCTGTACACTGACCGGTGTCTGTCAGTCCCTCTCTCTCAGGGGGAGATCTGTACACTGACCGGTGTCCCTCAGTCCCTCTCACTCAGGGGGAGATCTGTACACTGACCGGTGTCTCTCAGTCCCTCTCTCTCAGGGCGAGATCTGTACACTGACCGGTGTCTCTCAGATCGTCTCTCTCAGTGGGAGATCAGTCCACTGACCGGTGTCTCTCAGTCCCTCGCTCTCAGGGGGAGATCTGTACACTGATCGGTGTCTCTGAGTCCCTCTCTCTCACGGGGAGATCTGTACAGTGATCAGTGTCTCTCAGTCCCTCTCTGTCAGGGGGAGATCTGTACACTGACCGGTGTTTCTCAGTCCCTCTCTCTCAGGGGGAGATCTGTACACTGACCGGTGTCTCTCAATCTCTCTCTCTCTGGGGGAGATCTGTACACTGACCGGTGTCTCTCCGTCCCTCTCTCTCAGGGGTAGATCTGTACACTGGCCGGTGTCTCTCAGTCCCTCTCTCTCAGGGGGAGATCTGTACACTGATCGGTGTCTCTCAGTCCCTCTCTCTCACGGGGAGATCTGTACACTGCTCGGTGTCTCTCAGATCCTCTCTCTCTGGGGGAGATCTGTACACTGACCGGTGTCTCTCAGTCCCTCTCTCCCAGGAGGAGATCTGTACACTGACCGGTGTCTCTCAGTCCCTCTCTCTCAGGGGGAGATCTGTACACTGACCGGTGTCTCTCAGTCCCACTCTCTCAGGGGGAGATCTGTACACTGATCTGTGTCTCTCAGTCTCTCTCTCTCAGGGGGAGATCAGTACACTGACCGGTGTCTCTCAGTCCCTCTCTCCCAGGAGGAGATCTGTACACTGACCGGTGTCTCTCAGTCCCTCTCTCTCAGGGGGAGATCTGTACACTGACCGGTGTCTCTCAGTCCCACTCTCTCAGGAGGAGATCTGTACACTGACCGGTGTCTCTCAGTCCCTCTCTCTCAGGGGGAGATCTGTACGCTGACCGGTGTCTCTCAGTCCCTCTCACTCAGGGGGTCATCTGTACAGTGACCGGTGTCTCTCAATCTCTCTCTCTCAGGGGAGATCTGTCCACTGACCGGTTTCTCCCAGTTCCCCTCCCTCTCCGGGGGAGATTTGTACACTGACCGGTGTCTCTCAGACCCTCTCTCTCAGGGGGAGATCTGTACACTGACCGGTGTCTCTCAGTCCCTCTCTCTCAGGGAGAGATCTGTACACTGAGCTGTTTCTCTCACTCTCTGTCTCAGGGGGAGATTTGCACACTGACCGGTGTCTCTCGGTCCCTCTGTCTCAGGGGGAGATCTGTACAGTGACCGGTGTCTCTCAGTCCCTCTCTCTCAGCGGGAGATCTGTACACTGACCGGTTTCTCCCAGTTCCCCTCCCTCTCCGGGGGAGATTTGTACACTGACCGGTGTCTCTCAGACCCTCTCTCTCAGGGGGAGATCTGTACACTGACCGGTGTCTCTCAGTCCCTCTCTCTCAGGGAGAGATCTGTACACTGACCTGTGTCTCTCAGTCTCTCTGTCTCAGGGGGAGATTTGTACACTGACCGGTGTCTCTCGGTCCCTCTGTCTCAGGGGGGAGATCTGTACAGTGACCGGTGTCTCTCAGTCCCTCTCTCTGAGGGGGAGATCTGTACACTGACCGGTGTCTCTCAGTCCCTCTCTCTCAGGGGGAGATCTGTACACTAACCGGTGTCTCACAGTACCTCTCTCTCAGGGGGAGATCTGTACACTGAACGGTGTCTGAGTCCCTCTCTCTCAGGGGGAGATTTGTTCACTGACTGGTGTCTCTCAGTCCTTCTCACTCAGGGGGAGATCTGTACACTGACCGGTGTCTCTCAGTCCCTCTCTCTCAGGGGCAGATCTCTACATTGACCGGTATGTCTCAGTCCCTCTCTCCCAGGGGGAGATCTGTACACTGACTGTTGTCTCTCGGTCCCTCTGTCTCAGGGGGAGATCTGTACAGTGACCGGTGTCTCTCCGTCCCTCTCTCTCAGGGGTAGATCTGTACACTGGCCGGTGTCTCTCAGTCCCTCTCTCTCAGGGGGAAATCTGTACACTGATCGGTGTCTCTCAGTCCCTCTCTCTCAGGGGGAGATCTGTACACTGACCGGTGTCTCTCATTGGGAGATCTGTCCACTGACCGGTGTCTCTCACTCCCTCACTCTCAGGGGGAGATGTGTACACTGACCGGTGTCTCTCAGATCCTCTCTCTCAGGGGGAGATCGGTACATTGACCGGTTTCTCCCAGTCCCTCTTGCTCTCAGGGGGAGATCTGTACACTGACCGGTGTCTCTCAGTTCCTCTCTCTCAGGGGGAGATCTCTACACTGAGCTGTGTCTCTCAGTCCCTGTCTCTCAGGGGGAGATCTGCACAGTGATCAGTGTCTCCCAGTCCCACTCAGGGGGAGATCTGTACACTGACCGGTGTCTGTCAGTCCCTCTCTCTCAGGGGGAGATCTGTACACTGACCGGTGTCCCTCAGTCCCTCTCACTCAGGGGGAGATCTGTACACTGACCGGTGTCTCTCAGTCCCTCTCTCTCAGGGCGAGATCTGTACACTGACCGGTGTCTCTCAGATCGTCTCTCTCAGTGGGAGATCAGTCCACTGACCGGTGTCTCTCAGTCCCTCGCTCTCAGGGGGAGATCTGTACACTGATCGGTGTCTCTGAGTCCCTCTCTCTCACGGGGAGATCTGTACAGTGATCAGTGTCTCTCAGTCCCTCTCTGTCAGGGGGAGATCTGTACACTGACCGGTGTTTCTCAGTCCCTCTCTCTCAGGGGGAGATCTGTACACTGACCGGTGTCTCTCAATCTCTCTCTCTCTGGGGGAGATCTGTACACTGACCGGTGTCTCTCCGTCCCTCTCTCTCAGGGGTAGATCTGTACACTGGCCGGTGTCTCTCAGTCCCTCTCTCTCAGGGGGAGATCTGTACACTGATCGGTGTCTCTCAGTCCCTCTCTCTCACGGGGAGATCTGTACACTGCTCGGTGTCTCTCAGATCCTCTCTCTCTGGGGGAGATCTGTACACTGACCGGTGTCTCTCAGTCCCTCTCTCCCAGGAGGAGATCTGTACACTGACCGGTGTCTCTCAGTCCCTCTCTCTCAGGGGGAGATCTGTACACTGACCGGTGTCTCTCAGTCCCACTCTCTCAGGGGGAGATCTGTACACTGATCTGTGTCTCTCAGTCTCTCTCTCTCAGGGGGAGATCAGTACACTGACCGGTGTCTCTCAGTCCCTCTCTCCCAGGAGGAGATCTGTACACTGACCGGTGTCTCTCAGTCCCTCTCTCTCAGGGGGAGATCTGTACACTGACTGGTGTCTCTCAGTCCCACTCTCTCAGGGGGAGATCTGTACACTGATCGGTGTCTCTCAGATCCTCTCTCTCTGGGGGAGATCTGTACACGGACCGGTGTCTCTCAGTCCCTCTCTCTCAGGGGGAGATCTGTACACTGACCTGTGTCTCTCAGCCCCTCTCTCTCAGGGGGAGATCTGTACACTGACCGGTGTCTCTCAGTCCCTCTCTCTCAGGGGGAGATCTGTACACTGACCGGTGTCTCTCAGTCCCTCTCTGTCAGGGGGAGATCTGTGCACTGAACGGTGTCTGAGTCCCTCTCTCTCAGGTGGAGATCTGTACACTGACCGGTGTCTCTCAGTCCCTCTCTCTCAGGGGGAGATCTGTACACTGACCGGTGTCTCTCAGTCCCTCTCTCTCAGGGGGAGATCTGTACACTGACCGGTGTCTCTCAATCTCTCTCTCTCTGGGGGAGATCTGTACACTGACCGGTGTCTCTCAGTCCCTCATTCTCAGGGGGAGATCTGTACACAGACCGGTGTCTCTCAGTCCCTCTCTCTCAGGGGGAGATCTGTAAACTGACCTGTGTCTCTCAGTCACTCTGTCTCAGGGGGAGATTTGTACACTGTCCGCTGTCTCTCCGTCCCTCGCACTCAGAGAGAGATCTGTACACTGACTGTTGTCTCTCCGTCCCCCTCTCTCAGGGGGAGATCTGTACACTGACCGGTGTCTCTCCGTCCCTCTCTCTCAGGGGTAGATCTGTACACTGGCCGGTGTCTCTCAGTCCCTCTCTCTCAGGGGGAGATCTGTACACTGATCGGTTTCTCTCAGTCCCTCTCTCTCACGGGGAGATCTGTACACTGCTCGGTGTCTCTCAGATCCTCTCTCTCTGGGGGAGATCTGTACACTGACCGGTATCTCTCAGTCCCTCTCTCCCAGGAGGAGATCTGTACACTGACCGGTGTCTCTCAGTCCCTCTCTCTCAGGGGGAGATCTGTACACTGACCGGTGTCTCTCAGTCCCTCTCTCTCAGGGGGAGATCTGTACACTGATCGGTGTCTATCAGTCTCTCTCTCTCAGGGGGAGATCAGTACACTGACCGGTGTCTCTCAGTCCCTCTCTCCCAGGAGGAGATCTGTACACTAACCGGTGTCTCTCAGTCCCTCTCTCTCAGGGGGAGATCTGTACACTGACCGGTGTCTCTCAGTCCCTCTCTCTCAGGGGGAGATCTGTACACTGATCGGTGTCTCTCAGATCCTCTCTCTCTGGGGGAGATCTGTACACTGACTGGTGTCTCTCAGTCCCTCTCTCTCAGGGGGAGATCTGTACACTGACCTGTGTCTCTCAGCCCCTCTCTCTCAGGGGGAGATCTGTACACTGACCGGTGTCTCTCAGTCCCTCTCTCTCAGGGGGGAGATCTGTACACTGACCGGTGTCTCTCAGTCCCCTCTCTGTCAGGGGGAGATCAGTACACTGACCGGTGTCTCTCAGTCACTCTCTCCCAGGAGGAGATCTGTACACTGACCGGTGTCTTTCAGTCCCTCTCTCTCAGGGGGAGATCTGTACACTGGCCGGTGTCTCTCAGTCCCTCTCTCTCAGGGGGAGATCTGTACACTGGCCGGTGTCTCTCAGTCCCTCTCTCTCAGGGGGAGATCTGTACACTGATCGGTGTCTCTCAGTCCCTCTCTCTCACGGGGAGATCTGTACACTGCTCGGTGTCTCTCAGATCTCTCTCTCTGGGGGAGATCTGTACACTGACCGGTGTCTCTCAGTCCCTCTCTCCCAGGAGGAGATCTGTACACTGACCGGTGTCTCTCAGTCCCTCTCTCTCAGGGGGAGATCTGTACACTGACCGGTGTCTCTCAGTCCCTCTCTCTCAGGGGGAGATCTGTACACTGATCGTGTCTCTCAGTCTCCCTCTCTCAGGGGGAGATCAGTACACTGACCGGTGTCTCTCAGTCCCTCTCTCCCAGGAGGAGATCTGTACACTGACCTGTGTCTCTCAGCCCCTCTCTCTCAGGGGGAGATCTGTACACTGACCGGTGTCTCTCAGTCCCTCTCTCTCATGGGAGATCTGTACACTGACCGGTGTCTCTCAGTCCCTCTCTCTCAGGAGGAGATCTGTACACTGAACGGTCTCTGAGTCCTCTCTCTCAGGGGGAGATCTGTACACTGACCGGTGTCTCTCAGTCCCTCTCTCTCAGGGGGAGATCTGTACGCTGACCGGTGTCTCTCAGTCCCTCTCACTCAGGGGGTCATCTGTACAGTGACCGGTGTCTCTCAATCTCTCTCTCTCAGGGGAGATCTGTCCACTGACCGGTTTCTCCCAGTCCTCTCTCTCAGGGAGAGATCTGTACACTGAGCTGTTTCTCTCACTCTCTGTCTCAGGGGGAGATTTGTACACTGACCGGTGTCTCTGGGTCCTCTGTCTCAGGGGGAGATCTGTACAGTGACCGGTGTCTCTCAGTCCCTCTCTCTCAGCGGGAGATCTGTACACTGACCGGTTTCTCCCAGTTCCCCTCCCTCTCCGGGGGAGATTTGTACACTGACCGGTGTCTCTCAGACCCTCTCTCTCAGGGGGAGATCTGTACACTGACCGGTGTCTCTCAGTCCCTCTCTCTCAGGGAGAGATCTGTACACTGACCTGTGTCTCTCAGTCTCTCTGTCTCAGGGGGAGATTTGTACACTGACCGGTGTCTCTCGGTCCCTCTGTCTCAGGGGGAGATCTGTACAGTGACCGGTGTCTCTCAGTCCCTCTCTCTGAGGGGGAGATCTGTACACTGACCGGTGTCTCTCAGTCCCTCTCTCTCAGGGGGAGATCTGTACACTAACCGGTGTCTCACAGTACCTCTCTCTCAGGGGGAGATCTGTACACTGAACGGTGTCTGAGTCCCTCTCTCTCAGGGGGAGATTTGTTCACTGACCGGTGTCTCTCAGTCCTTCTCACTCAGGGGGAGATCTGTACACTGACCGGTGTCTCTCAGTCCCTCTCTCTCAGGGCGAGATCTGTACACTGACCGGTGTCTCTCAGATCGTCTCTCTCAGTGGGAGATCAGTCCACTGACCGGTGTCTCTCAGTCCCTCGCTCTCAGGGGGAGATCTGTACACGGATCGGTGTCTCTGAGTCCCTCTCTCTCACGGGGAGATCTGTACAGTGATCAGTGTCTCTCAGTCCCTCTCTGTCAGGGGGAGATCTGTACACTGACCGGTGTTTCTCAGTCCCTCTCTCTCAGGGGAGATCTGTACACTGACCGGTGTCTCTCAATCTCTCTCTCTCTGGGGGAGATCTGTACACTGACCGGTGTCTCTCAGTCCCTCATTCTCAGGGGGAGATCTGTACACAGACCGGTGTCTCTCAGTCCCTCTCTCTCAGGGGGAGATCTGTAAACTGACCTGTGTCTCTCAGTCACTCTGTCTCAGGGGGAGATTTGTACACTGTCCGCTGTCTCTCCGTGCCTCTCACTCAGAGAGAGATCTGTACACTGACTGTTGTCTCTCCGTCCCCCTCTCTCAGGGGGAGATCTGTACACTGACCGGTGTCTCTCCGTCCCTCTCTCTCAGGGGTAGATCTGTACACTGGCCGGTGTCTCTCAGTCCCTCTCTCTCAGGGGGAGATCTGTACACTGATCGGTGTCTCTCAGTCCCTCTCTCTCACGGGGAGATCTGTACACTGCTCGGTGTCTCTCAGATCCTCTCTCTCTGGGGGAGATCTGTACACTGACCGGTGTCTCTCAGTCCCTCTCTCCCAGGAGGAGATCTGTACACTGACCGGTGTCTCTCAGTCCCTCTCTCTCAGGGGGAGATCTGTACACTGACCGGTGTCTCTCAGTCCCTCTCTCTCAGGGGGAGATCTGTACACTGATCGGTGTCTCTCAGTCTCTCTCTCTCAGGGGGAGATCAGTACACTGACCGGTGTCTCTCAGTCCCTCTCTCCCAGGAGGAGATCTGTACACTGACCGGTGTCTCTCAGTCCCTCTCTCTCAGGGGGAGATCTGTACACTGACCGGTGTCTCTCAGTCCCTCTCTCTCAGGGGGAGATCTGTACACTGATCGGTGTCTCTCAGATCCTCTCTCTCTGGGGGAGATCTGTACACGGACCGGTGTCTCTCAGTCCCTCTCTCTCAGGGGGAGATCTGTACACTGACCTGTGTCTCTCAGCCCCTCTCTCTCAGGGGGAGATCTGTACACTGACCGGTGTCTCTCAGTCCCTCTCTCTCAGGGGGAGATCTGTACACTGACCGGTGTCTCTCAGTCCCTCTCTGTCAGGGGGAGATCTGTGCACTGAACGGTGTCTGAGTCCCTCTCTCTCAGGGGGAGATCTGTACACTGACCGGTGTCTCTCAGTCCCTCTCTCTCAGGGGGAGATCTGTACACTGACCGGTGTCTCTCAGTCCCTCTCTCTCAGGGGGAGATCTGTACACTGACCGGTGTCTCTCAGTCCCTCTCTCTCAGGGGGAGATCTGTACACTGATCGGTGTCTCTCAGATCCTCTCTCTCAGCGGGAGATCTGTACACTGACCGGTTTCTCCCAGTTCCCCTCCCTCTCCGGGGGAGATTTGTACACTGACCGGTGTCTCTCAGACCCTCTCTCTCAGGGGGAGATCTGTACACTGACCGGTGTCTCTCATTCCCTCTCTCTCAGGGAGAGATCTGTACACTGCCCTGTGTCTCTCAGTCTCTCTGTCTCAGGGGGAGATTTGTACACTGACCGGTGTCTCTCGGTCCCTCTGTCTCAGGGGCAGATCTGTACAGTGACCGGTGTCTCTCAGGGGTAGATCTGTACACTGGCCGGTGTCTCTCAGTCCCTCTCTCTCAGGGGGAAATCTGTACACTGATCGGTGTCTCTCAGTCCCTCTCTCTCAGGGGGAGATCTGTACACTGACCGGTGTCTCTCATTGGGAGATCTGTCCACTGACCGGTGTCTCTCAGTCCCTCACTCTCAGGGGGAGATGTGTACACTGACCGGTCTCTCTCAGATCCTCTCTCTCAGGGGGAGATTGGTACATTGACCGGTTTCTCCCAGTCCCTCTTGCTCTCAGGGGGAGATCTGTACACTGACCGGTGTCTCTCAGTTCCTCTCTCTCAGGGGGAGATCTCTACACTGAGCTGTGTCTCTCAGTCCCTGTCTCTCAGGGGGAGATCTGCACACTGATCAGTGTCTCCCAGTCCCACTCAGGGGGAGATCTGTACACTGACCGGTGTCTGTCAGTCCCTCTCTCTCAGGGGGAGATCTGTACACTGACCGGTGTCCCTCAGTCCCTCTCACTCAGGGGGAGATCTGTACACTGACCGGTGTCTCTCAGTCCCTCTCTCTCAGGGCGAGATCTGTACACTGACCGGTGTCTCTCAGATCGTCTCTCTCAGTGGGAGATCAGTCCACTGACCGGTGTCTCTCAGTCCCTCGCTCTCAGGGGGAGATCTGTACACTGATCGGTGTCTCTGAGTCCCTCTCTCTCACGGGAGATCTGTAACAGTGATCAGTGTCTCTCAGTCCCTCTCTGTCAGGGGGAGATCTGTACACTGACCGGTGTTCTCAGTCCCTCTCTCTCAGGGGGAGATCTGTACACTGACCGGTGTCTCTCAATCTCTCTCTCTCTGGGGCAGATCTGTACACTGACCGGTGTCTCTCAGTCCCTCATTCTCAGGGGGAGATCTGTACACAGACCGGTGTCTCTCAGTCCCTCTCTCTCAGGGGGAGATCTGTAAACTGACCTGTGTCTCTCAGTCACTCTGTCTCAGGGGGAGATTTGTACACTGTCCGCTGTCTCTCCGTGCCTCTCACTCAGAGAGAGATCTGTACACTGACTGTTGTCTCTCCGTCCCCCTCTCTCAGGGGGAGATCTGTACACTGACCGGTGTCTCTCCGTCCCTCTCTCTCAGGGGTAGATCTGTACACTGGCCGGTGTCTCTCAGTCCCTCTCTCTCAGGGGGAGATCTGTACACTGATCGGTGTCTCTCAGTCCCTCTCTCTCACGGGGAGATCTGTACACTGCTCGTGTCTCTCAGATCCTCTCTCTCTGGGGGAGATCTGTACACTGACCGGTGTCTCTCAGTCCCTCTCTCCCAGGAGGAGATCTGTACACTGACCGGTGTCTCTCAGTCCCTCTCTCTCAGGGGAGATCTGTACACTGACCGGTGTCTCTCAGTCCCTCTCTCTCAGGGGGAGATCTGTACACTGATCGGTGTCTCTCAGTCTCTCTCTCTCAGGGGGAGATCAGTACACTGACCGGTGTTTCTCAGTCCCTCTCTCCCAGGAGGAGATCTGTACACTGACCGGTGTCTCTCAGTCCCTCTCTCTCAGGGGGAGATCTGTACACTGACCGGTGTCTCTCAGTCCCACTCTCTCAGGGGGAGATCTGTACACTGATCGGTGTCTCTCAGATCCTCTCTCTCTGGGGGAGATCTGTACACGGACCGGTGTCTCTCAGTCCCTCTCTCTCAGGGGGAGATCTGTACACTGACCTGTGTCTCTCAGCCCCTCTCTCTCAGGGTGAGATCTGTACACTGACCGGTGTCTCTCAGTCCCTCTCTCTCAGGGGGAGATCTGTACACTGACCGGTGTCTCTCAGTCCCTCTCTGTCAGGGGGAGATCTGTGCACTGAACGGTGTCTGAGTCCCTCTCTCTCAGTGGGAGATCTGTACACTGACCGGTGTCTCTCAGTCCCTCTCTCTCAGGGGGAGATCTGTACACTGACCGGTGTCTCTCAGTCCCTCTCTCTCAGGGGGAGATCTGTACACTGACCGGTGTCTCTCAATCTCTCTCTCTCTGGGGGAGATCTGTACACTGACCGGTGTCTCTCAGTCCCTCATTCTCAGGGGGAGATCTGTACACAGACCGGTGTCTCTCAGTCCCTCTCTCTCAGGGGGAGATCTGTAAACTGACCTGTGTCTCTCAGTCACTCTGTCTCAGGGGGAGATTGTACACTGTCCGCTGTCTCTCCGTCCCTCTCACTCAGAGAGAGATCTGTACACTGACTGTTGTCTCTCCGTCCCCCTCTCTCAGGGGGAGATCTGTACACTGACCGGTGTCTCTCCGTCCCTCTCTCTCAGGGGTAGATCTGTACACTGGCCGGTGTCTCTCAGTCCCTCTCTCTCAGGGGGAGATCTGTACACTGATCGGTTTCTCTCAGTCCCTCTCTCTCACGGGGAGATCTGTACACTGCTCGGTGTCTCTCAGATCCTCTCTCTCTGGGGGAGATCTGTACACTGACCGGTGTCTCTCAGTCCCTCTCTCCCAGGAGGAGATCTGTACACTGACCGGTGTCTCTCAGTCCCTCTCTCTCAGGGGGAGATCTGTACACTGACCGGTGTCCTCTCAGTCCCTCTCTCTCAGGGGGAGATCTGTACACTGATCGGTGTCTCTCAGTCTCTCTCTCTCAGGGGGAGATCAGTACACTGACCGGTGTCTCTCAGTCCCTCTCTCCCAGGAGGAGATCTGTACACTAACCGGTGTCTCTCAGTCCCTCTCTCTCAGGGGGAGATCTGTACACTGACCGGTGTCTCTCAGTCCCTCTCTCTCAGGGGCAGATCTGTACACTGATCGGTGTCTCTCAGATCCTCTCTCTCTGGGGGAGATCTGTACACTGACTGGTGTCTCTCAGTCCCTC
The DNA here is from genome assembly GCF_030028105.1 of Mobula birostris. Taxonomy (NCBI): domain Eukaryota; kingdom Metazoa; phylum Chordata; class Chondrichthyes; order Myliobatiformes; family Myliobatidae; genus Mobula; species Mobula birostris. The sequence goes on from NW_027277060.1 coordinate 21,987, forward strand.
TCTCTCAGGGGGAGATCTGTACACTGACCTGTGTCTCTCAGCCCCTCTCTCTCAGGGGAGATCTGTACACTGACCGGTGTCTCTCAGTCCCTCTCTCTCAGGGGGAGATCTGTACACTGACCGTGTCTCTCAGTCCCTCTCTGTCAGGGGGAGATCAGTACACTGACCGGTGTCTCTCAGTCACTCTCTCCCAGGAGGAGATCTGTACACTGACCGGTGTCTCTCAGTCCCTCTCTCTCAGGGGGAGATCTGTACACTGGCCGGTGTCTCTCAGTCCCTCTCTCTCAGGGGGAGATCTGTACACTGGCCGGTGTCTCTCAGTCCCTCTCTCTCAGGGGGAGATCTGTACACTGATCGGTGTCTCTCAGTCCCTCTCTCTCACGGGGAGATCTGTACACTGCTCGGTGTCTCTCAGATCCTCTCTCTCTGGGGGAGATCTGTACACTGACCGGTGTCTCTCAGTCCCTCTCTCCCAGAGGAGATCTGTACACTGACCGGTGTCTCTCAGTCCCTCTCTCTCAGGGGGAGATCTGTACACTGACCGGTGTCTCTCAGTCCCTCTCTCTCAGGGGGAGATCTGTACACTGATCGGTGTCTCTCAGTCTCCCTCTCTCAGGGGGAGATCAGTACACTGACCGGTGTCTCTCAGTCCCTCTCTCCCAGGAGGAGATCTGTACACTGACCTGTGTCTCTCAGCCCCTCTCTCTCAGGGGGAGATCTGTACACTGACCGGTGTCTCTCAGTCCCTCTCTCTCATGGGAGATCTGTACACTGACCGGTGTCTCTCAGTCCCTCTCTCTCAGGAGGAGATCTGTACACTGAACGGTCTCTGAGTCCCTCTCTCTCAGGGGGAGATCTGTACACTGACCGGTGTCTCTCAGTCCCTCTCTCTCAGGGGAGATCTGTACGCTGACCGGTGTCTCTCAGTCCCTCTCACTCAGGGGGTCATCTGTACAGTGACCGGTGTCTCTCAATCTCTCTCTCTCAGGGGAGATCTGTCCACTGACCGGTTTCTCCCAGTTCCCCTCCCTCTCCGGGGGAGATTTGTACACTGACCGGTGTCTCTCAGACCCTCTCTCTCAGGGGGAGATCTGTACACTGACCGGTGTCTCTCAGTCCCTCTCTCTCAGGGAGAGATCTGTACACTGACCTGTGTCTCTCAGTCTCTCTGTCTCAGGGGGAGATTTGTACACTGACCGGTGTCTCTCGGTCCCTCTGTCTCAGGGGGAGATCTGTACAGTGACCGGTGTCTCTCAGTCCCTCTCTCTGAGGGGGAGATCTGTACACTGACCGGTGTCTCTCAGTCCCTCTCTCTCAGGGGGAGATCTGTACACTAACCGTGTCTCACAGTACCTCTCTCTCAGGGGGAGATCTGTACACTGAACGGTGTCTGAGTCCCTCTCTCTCAGGGGGAGATTTGTTCACTGACCGGTGTCTCTTAGTCCTTCTCACTCAGGGGGAGATCAGTCCACTGACCGGTGTCTCTCAGTCCCTCGCTCTCAGGGGGAGATCTGTACACTGATCGGTGTCTCTGAGTCCCTCTCTCTCACGGGGAGATCTGTACAGTGATCAGTGTCTCTCAGTCCCTCTCTGTCAGGGGGAGATCTGTACACTGACCGGTGTTTCTCAGTCCCTCTCTCTCAGGGGAGATCTGTACACTGACCGGTGTCTCTCAATCTCTCTCTCTCTGGGGGAGATCTGTACACTGACCGGTGTCTCTCCGTCCCTCTCTCTCAGGGGTAGATCTGTACACTGGCCGGTGTCTCTCAGTCCCTCTCTCTCAGGGGGAGATCTGTACACTGATCGGTGTCTCTCAGTCCCTCTCTCTCACGGGGAGATCTGTACACTGCTCGGTGTCTCTCAGATCCTCTCTCTCTGGGGGAGATCTGTACACTGACCGGTGTCTCTCAGTCCCTCTCTCCCAGGAGGAGATCTGTACACTGACCGGTGTCTCTCAGTCCCTCTCTCTCAGGGGGAGATCTGTACACTGACCGGTGTCTCTCAGTCCCACTCTCTCAGGGGAGATCTGTACACTGATCTGTGTCTCTCAGTCTCTCTCTCTCAGGGGGAGATCAGTACACTGACCGGTGTCTCTCAGTCCCTCTCTCCCAGGAGGAGATCTGTACACTGACCGGTGTCTCTCAGTCCCCTCTCTCTCAGGGGGAGATCTGTACACTGACTGGTGTCTCTCAGTCCCACTCTCTCAGGGGGAGATCTGTACACTGATCGGTGTCTCTCAGATCCTCTCTCTCTGGGGGAGATCTGTACACGGACCGGTGTCTCTCAGTCCCTCTCTCTCAGGGGGAGATCTGTACACTGACCTGTGTCTCTCAGCCCCTCTCTCTCAGGGGGAGATCTGTACACTGACCGGTGTCTCTCAGTCCCTCTCTCTCAGGGGAGATCTGTACACTGACCGGTGTCTCTCAGTCCCTCTCTGTCAGGGGGAGATCTGTGCACTGAACGGTGTCTGAGTCCCTCTCTCTCAGGTGGAGATCTGTACACTGACCGGTGTCTCTCAGTCCCTCTCTCTCAGGGGGAGATCTGTACACTGACCGGTGTCTCTCAGTCCCTCTCTCTCAGGGGGAGATCTGTACACTGACCGGTGTCTCTCAATCTCTCTCTCTCTGGGGAGATCTGTACACTGACCGGTGTCTCTCAGTCCCTCATTCTCAGGGGGAGATCTGTACACAGACCGGTGTCTCTCAGTCCCTCTCTCTCAGGGGGAGATCTGTAAACTGACCTGTGTCTCTCAGTCACTCTGTCTCAGGGGGAGATTTGTACACTGTCCGCTGTCTCTCCGTCCCTCGCACTCAGAGAGAGATCTGTACACTGACTGTTGTCTCTCCGTCCCCCTCTCTCAGGGGGAGATCTGTACACTGACCGGTGTCTCTCCGTCCCTCTCTCTCAGGGGTAGATCTGTACACTGGCCGGTGTCTCTCAGTCCCTCTCTCTCAGGGGAGATCTGTACACTGATCGGTTTCTCTCAGTCCCTCTCTCTCACGGGGAGATCTGTACACTGCTCGGTGTCTCTCAGATCCTCTCTCTCTGGGGGAGATCTGTACACTGACCGGTATCTCTCAGTCCCTCTCTCCCAGGAGGAGATCTGTACACTGACCGGTGTCTCTCAGTCCCTCTCTCTCAGGGGGAGATCTGTACACTGACCGGTGTCTCTCAGTCCCTCTCTCTCAGGGGAGATCTGTACACTGATCGGTGTCTATCAGTCTCTCTCTCTCAGGGGGAGATCAGTACACTGACCGGTGTCTCTCAGTCCCTCTCTCCCAGGAGGAGATCTGTACACTAACCGGTGTCTCTCAGTCCTCTCTCTCAGGGGGAGATCTGTACACTGACCGGTGTCTCTCAGTCCCTCTCTCTCAGGGGGAGATCTGTACACTGATCGGTGTCTCTCAGATCCTCTCTCTCTGGGGGAGATCTGTACACTGACTGGTGTCTCTCAGTCCCTCTCTCTCAGGGGGAGATCTGTACACTGACCTGTGTCTCTCAGCCCCTCTCTCTCAGGGGGAGATCTGTACACTGACCGGTGTCTCTCAGTCCCTCTCTCTCAGGGGGAGATCTGTACACTGACCGTGTCTCTCAGTCCCTCTCTGTCAGGGGGAGATCAGTACACTGACCGGTGTCTCTCAGTCACTCTCTCCCAGGAGGAGATCTGTACACTGACCGTGTCTTTCAGTCCCTCTCTCTCAGGGGGAGATCTGTACACTGGCCGGTGTCTCTCAGTCCCTCTCTCTCAGGGGAGATCTGTACACTGGCCGGTGTCTCTCAGTCCCTCTCTCTCAGGGGGAGATCTGTACACTGATCGGTGTCTCTCAGTCCCTCTCTCTCACGGGGAGATCTGTACACTGCTCGGTGTCTCTCAGATCCTCTCTCTCTGGGGAGATCTGTACACTGACCGGTGTCTCTCAGTCCCTCTCTCCCAGGAGGAGATCTGTACACTGACCGGTGTCTCTCAGTCCCTCTCTCTCAGGGGGAGATCTGTACACTGACCGGTGTCTCTCAGTCCCTCTCTCTCAGGGGGAGATCTGTACACTGATCGGTGTCTCTCAGTCTCCCTCTCTCAGGGGGAGATCAGTACACTGACCGGTGTCTCTCAGTCCCTCTCTCCCAGGAGGAGATCTGTACACTGACCTGTGTCTCTCAGCCCCTCTCTCTCAGGGGGAGATCTGTACACTGACCGGTGTCTCTCAGTCCCTCTCTCTCATGGGAGATCTGTACACTGACCGGTGTCTCTCAGTCCCTCTCTCTCAGGAGGAGATCTGTACACTGAACGGTCTCTGAGTCCCTCTCTCTCAGGGGGAGATCTGTACACTGACCGGTGTCTCTCAGTCCCTCTCTCTCAGGGGGAGATCTGTACGCTGACCGGTGTCTCTCAGTCCCTCTCACTCAGGGGGTCATCTGTACAGTGACCGGTGTCTCTCAATCTCTCTCTCTCAGGGGAGATCTGTCCACTGACCGGTTTCTCCCAGTCCCTCTCTCTCAGGGAGAGATCTGTACACTGAGCTGTTTCTCTCACTCTCTGTCTCAGGGGGAGATTTGTACACTGACCGGTGTCTCTGGGTCCCTCTGTCTCAGGGGGAGATCTGTACAGTGACCGGTGTCTCTCAGTCCCTCTCTCTCAGCGGGAGATCTGTACACTGACCGGTTTCTCCCAGTTCCCCTCCCTCTCCGGGGGAGATTTGTACACTGACCGTGTCTCTCAGACCCTCTCTCTCAGGGGGAGATCTGTACACTGACCGGTGTCTCTCAGTCCCTCTCTCTCAGGGAGAGATCTGTACACTGACCTGTGTCTCTCAGTCTCTCTGTCTCAGGGGGAGATTTGTACACAGACCGGTGTCTCTCGGTCCCTCTGTCTCAGGGGGAGATCTGTACAGTGACCGGTGTCTCTCAGTCCCTCTCTCTGAGGGGGAGATCTGTACACTGACCGGTGTCTCTCAGTCCCTCTCTCTCAGGGGGAGATCTGTACACTAACCGGTGTCTCACAGTACCTCTCTCTCAGGGGGAGATCTGTACACTGAACGGTGTCTGAGTCCCTCTCTCTCAGGGGGAGATTTGTTCACTGACCGGTGTCTCTCAGTCCTTCTCACTCAGGGGGAGATCTGTACACTGACCGGTGTCTCTCAGTCCCTCTCTCTCAGGGCGAGATCTGTACACTGACCGGTGTCTCTCAGATCGTCTCTCTCAGTGGGAGATCAGTCACTGACCGGTGTCTCTCAGTCCCTCGCTCTCAGGGGAGATCTGTACACGGATCGGTGTCTCTGAGTCCCTCTCTCTCACGGGGAGATCTGTACAGTGATCAGTGTCTCTCAGTCCCTCTCTGTCAGGGGGAGATCTGTACACTGACCGGTGTTTCTCAGTCCCTCTCTCTCAGGGGGAGATCTGTACACTGACCGGTGTCTCTCAATCTCTCTCTCTCTGGGGGAGATCTGTACACTGACCGGTGTCTCTCAGTCCCTCATTCTCAGGGGAGATCTGTACACAGACCGGTGTCTCTCAGTCCCTCTCTCTCAGGGGGAGATCTGTAAACTGACCTGTGTCTCTCAGTCACTCTGTCTCAGGGGGAGATTTGTACACTGTCCGCTGTCTCTCCGTGCCTCTCACTCAGAGAGAGATCTGTACACTGACTGTTGTCTCTCCGTCCCCCTCTCTCAGGGGGAGATCTGTACACTGACCGGTGTCTCTCCGTCCCTCTCTCTCAGGGGTAGATCTGTACACTGGCCGGTGTCTCTCAGTCCCTCTCTCTCAGGGGGAGATCTGTACACTGATCGGTGTCTCTCAGTCCCTCTCTCTCACGGGAGATCTGTACACTGCTCGGTGTCTCTCAGATCCTCTCTCTCTGGGGAGATCTGTACACTGACCGGTGTCTCTCAGTCCCTCTCTCCCAGGAGGAGATCTGTAACTGACCGGTGTCTCTCAGTCCCTCTCTCTCAGGGGGAGATCTGTACACTGACCGGTGTCTCTCAGTCCCTCTCTCTCAGGGGGAGATCTGTACACTGATCGGTGTCTCTCAGTCTCTCTCTCTCAGGGGGAGATCAGTACACTGACCGGTGTCTCTCAGTCCCTCTCTCCCAGGAGGAGATCTGTACACTGACCGGTGTCTCTCAGTCCCTCTCTCTCAGGGGGAGATCTGTACACTGACCGGTGTCTCTCAGTCCCTCTCTCTCAGGGGGAGATCTGTACACTGATCGGTGTCTCTCAGATCCTCTCTCTCTGGGGGAGATCTGTACACGGACCGGTGTCTCTCAGTCCCTCTCTCTCAGGGGGAGATCTGTACACTGACCTGTGTCTCTCAGCCCCTCTCTCTCAGGGGGAGATCTGTACACTGACCGGTGTCTCTCAGTCCTCTCTCTCAGGGGGAGATCTGTACACTGACCGGTGTCTCTCAGTCCCTCTCTGTCAGGGGGAGATCTGTGCACTGAACGGTGTCTGAGTCCCTCTCTCTCAGGGGGAGATCTGTACACTGACCGGTGTCTCTCAGTCCTCTCTCTCAGGGGGAGATCTGTACACTGACCGGTGTCTCTCAGTCCCTCTCTCTCAGGGGGAGATCTGTACACTGACCGGTGTCTCTCAGTCCCTCTCTCTCAGGGGGAGATCTGTACACTGATCGGTGTCTCTCAGATCCTCTCTCTCAGCGGGAGATCTGTACACTGACCGGTTTCTCCCAGTTCCCCTCCCTCTCCGGGGGAGATTTGTACACTGACCGGTGTCTCTCAGACCCTCTCTCTCAGGGGGAGATCTGTACACTGACCGGTGTCTCTCATTCCCTCACTCTCAGGAGAGATCTGTACACTGCCCTGTGTCTCTCAGTCTCTCTGTCTCAGGGGGAGATTTGTACACTGACCGGTGTCTCTCGGTCCCTCTGTCTCAGGGGCAGATCTGTACAGTGACCGGTGTCTCTCAGGGGTAGATCTGTACACTGGCCGGTGTCTCTCAGTCCCTCTCTCTCAGGGGGAAATCTGTACACTGATCGGTGTCTCTCAGTCCCTCTCTCTCAGGGGGAGATCTGTACACTGACCGGTGTCTCTCATTGGGAGATCTGTCCACTGACCGGTGTCTCTCAGTCCCTCACTCTCAGGGGGAGATGTGTACACTGACCGGTCTCTCTCAGATCCTCTCTCTCAGGGGGAGATTGGTACATTGACCGGTTTCTCCCAGTCCCTCTTGCTCTCAGGGGGAGATCTGTACACTGACCGGTGTCTCTCAGTTCCTCTCTCTCAGGGGGAGATCTCTACACTGAGCTGTGTCTCTCAGTCCCTGTCTCTCAGGGGGAGGTCTGCACACTGATCAGTGTCTCCCAGTCCCACTCAGGGGGAGATCTGTACACTGACCGGTGTCTGTCAGTCCCTCTCTCTCAGGGGGAGATCTGTACACTGACCGGTGTCCCTCAGTCCCTCTCACTCAGGGGGAGATCTGTACACTGACCGGTGTCTCTCAGTCCCTCTCTCTCAGGGCGAGATCTGTACACTGACCGGTGTCTCTCAGATCGTCTCTCTCAGTGGGAGATCAGTCCACTGACCGGTGTCTCTCAGTCCCTCGCTCTCAGGGGGAGATCTGTACACTGATCGGTGTCTCTGAGTCCCTCTCTCTCACGGGGAGATCTGTACAGTGATCAGTGTCTCTCAGTCCCTCTCTGTCAGGGGGAGATCTGTACACTGACCGGTGTTTCTCAGTCCCTCTCTCTCAGGGGGAGATCTGTACACTGACCGGTGTCTCTCAATCTCTCTCTCTCTGGGGCAGATCTGTACACTGACCGGTGTCTCTCAGTCCCTCATTCTCAGGGGGAGATCTGTACACAGACCGGTGTCTCTCAGTCCCTCTCTCTCAGGGGGAGATCTGTAAACTGACCTGTGTCTCTCAGTCACTCTGTCTCAGGGGAGATTTGTACACTGTCCGCTGTCTCTCCGTGCCTCTCACTCAGAGAGAGATCTGTACACTGACTGTTGTCTCTCCGTCCCCCTCTCTCAGGGGGAGATCTGTACACTGACCGGTGTCTCTCCGTCCCTCTCTCTCAGGGTAGATCTGTACACTGGCCGGTGTCTCTCAGTCCCTCTCTCTCAGGGGAGATCTGTACACTGATCGGTGTCTCTCAGTCCCTCTCTCTCACGGGGAGATCTGTACACTGCTCGGTGTCTCTCAGATCCTCTCTCTCTGGGGGAGATCTGTACACTGACCGGTGTCTCTCAGTCCCTCTCTCCCAGGAGGAGATCTGTACACTGACCGGTGTCTCTCAGTCCCTCTCTCTCAGGGGGAGATCTGTACACTGACCGGTGTCTCTCAGTCCCTCTCTCTCAGGGGGAGATCTGTACACTGATCGGTGTCTCTCAGTCTCTCTCTCTCAGGGGGAGATCAGTACACTGACCGGTGTTTCTCAGTCCCTCTCTCCCAGGAGGAGATCTGTACACTGACCGGTGTCTCTCAGTCCCTCTCTCTCAGGGGGAGATCTGTACACTGACCGGTGTCTCTCAGTCCCACTCTCTCAGGGGGAGATCTGTACACTGATCGGTGTCTCTCAGATCCTCTCTCTCTGGGGAGATCTGTACACGGACCGGTGTCTCTCAGTCCCTCTCTCTCAGGGGAGATCTGTACACTGACCTGTGTCTCTCAGCCCCTCTCTCTCAGGGTGAGATCTGTACACTGACCGGTGTCTCTCAGTCCCTCTCTCTCAGGGGGAGATCTGTACACTGACCGGTGTCTCTCAGTCCCTCTCTGTCAGGGGGAGATCTGTGCACTGAACGGTGTCTGAGTCCTCTCTCTCAGGGGGAGATCTGTACACTGACCGGTGTCTCTCAGTCCCTCTCTCTCAGGGGGAGATCTGTACACTGACCGGTGTCTCTCAGTCCCTCTCTCTCAGGGGGAGATCTGTACACTGACCGGTGTCTCTCAATCTCTCTCTCTCTGGGGGAGATCTGTACACTGACCGGTGTCTCTCAGTCCCTCATTCTCAGGGGGAGATCTGTACACAGACCGGTGTCTCTCAGTCCCTCTCTCTCAGGGGGAGATCTGTAAACTGACCTGTGTCTCTCAGTCACTCTGTCTCAGGGGGAGATTTGTACACTGTCCGCTGTCTCTCCGTCCCTCTCACTCAGAGAGAGATCTGTACACTGACTGTTGTCTCTCCGTCCCCCTCTCTCAGGGGGAGATCTGTACACTGACCGGTGTCTCTCCGTCCCTCTCTCTCAGGGGTAGATCTGTACACTGGCCGGTGTCTCTCAGTCCCTCTCTCTCAGGGGGAGATCTGTACACTGATCGGTTTCTCTCAGTCCCTCTCTCTCACGGGTAGATCTGTACACTGCTCGTGTCTCTCAGATCCTCTCTCTCTGGGGGAGATCTGTACACTGACCGGTGTCTCTCAGTCCCTCTCTCCAGGAGGAGATCTGTACACTGACCGGTGTCTCTCAGTCCCTCTCTCTCAGGGGGAGATCTGTACACTGACCGGTGTCTCTCAGTCCCTCTCTCTCAGGGGAGATCTGTACACTGATCGGTGTCTCTCAGTCTCTCTCTCTCAGGGGAGATCAGTACACTGACCGGTGTCTCTCAGTCCCTCTCTCCCAGGAGGAGATCTGTACACTAACCGGTGTCTCTCAGTCCCTCTCTCTCAGGGGGAGATCTGTACACTGACCGTGTCTCTCAGTCCCTCTCTCTCAGGGGCAGATCTGTACACTGATCGGTGTCTCTCAGATCCTCTCTCTCTGGGGGAGATCTGTACACTGACTGGTGTCTCTCAGTCCCTCTCTCTCAGGGGGAGATCTGTACACTGACCTGTGTCTCTCAGCCCCTCTCTCTCAGGGGGAGATCTGTACACTGACCGGTGTCTCTCAGTCCCTCTCTCTCAGGGGGAGATCTGTACACTGACCGGTGTCTCTCAGTCCCTCTCTGTCAGGGGAGATCAGTACACTGACCGGTGTCTCTCAGTCACTCTCTCCCAGGAGGAGATCTGTACACTGACCGGTGTCTCTCAGTCCCTCTCTCTCAGGGGGAGATCTGTACACTGGCCGGTGTCTCTCAGTCCCTCTCTCTCAGGGGAGATCTGTACACTGGCCGGTGTCTCTCAGTCCCTCTCTCTCAGGGGGAGATCTGTACACTGATCGGTGTCTCTCAGTCCCTCTCTCTCACGGGGAGATCTGTACACTGCTCGGTGTCTCTCAGATCCTCTCTCTCTGGGGGAGATCTGTACACTGACCGGTGTCTCTCAGTC
>NW_027277061.1:0-32170 GCF_030028105.1 Mobula birostris
TCTGATATCCACATCCCTCACTGTAACAGTGTCTGATATAGCTCACATCCCTCACTGTAACAGTGTCTGAGATCCACATCCCTCACTGTAACAGTGTCTGATATAGCTCACATCCCTCACTGTAACAGTGTCTAATATAGATCACATCCCTCACTGTAACAGTGTCTGATATAACTCTCATCCCTCACTGTAACAGTGTCTGATATCCACATCCCTCACTGTAACAGTGTCTGATACCCACGTCCCTCACTGTAACAGTTTGATATCCACATCCCTCACTGTAACAGTGTCTGATATAGCTCACATCCCTCACTGTAACAGTGTCTGAGATCCACATCCCTCACTGTAACAGCGTCTGCTATAGCTAACATCCCTCACTGTAATAGTGTCTGATATAGCTCACATCCCTTACTGTAACAGTGTCTGATATCCACATCCCTCACTGTAACAGTGTCTGATATCCACATCCCTCACTGTAACAGTGTCTGATATCCACATCCCTCACTGTAACAGTGTCTGATATAGCTCACATCCCTCACTGTAACAGTGTCTGAGATCCACATCCCTCACTGTAACAGTGTCTGATATAGCTCACATCCCTCACTGTAACAGTGTCTAATATAGATCACATCCCTCACTGTAACAGTGTCTGATATAACTCTCATCCCTCACTGTAACAGTGTCTGATATCCACGTCCCTCACTGTAACAGTGTCTGATACCCACGTCCCTCACTGTAACAGTTTGATATCCACATCCCTCACTGTAACAGTGTCTGATATAGCTCACATCCCTCACTGTAACAGTGTCTGAGATCCACATCCCTCACTGTAACAGCGTCTGCTATAGCTAACATCCCTCACTGTAATAGTGTCTGATATAGCTCACATCCCTTACTGTAACAGTGTCTGATATCCACATCCCTCACTGTAACAGTGTCTGATATCCACATCCCTCACTGTAACAGTGTCTGATATCCACGTCCCTCACTGTAACAGTGTCTGATATAGATCACATCCCTCACTGTAACAGTGCCTGATACCCACATCCCTCACTGTAACAGTGTCTGATACCCACCTCCCTCACTGTAACAGTGTCTGATATCCACCTCCCTCACTGTAAGTGTCTGATATCCACCTCCCTCACTGTAACAGTCTGATATCCACGTCCCTCACAGTAACAGTGTCTGATATCCACGTCCCTCACTGTAACAGTGTCTGATATAGCTCACATCCCTTACTGTAACAGTGTCTGATATCCACATCCCTCACTATAACAGTGTCTGATATCCACATCCCTCACTGTAACAGTGTCTGATACCCACGCCCCTCACTGTAACAGTGTCTGATATCCACATCCCTCACTGTAACAGTGTCTGATATAGCTCACATCCCTCAATGTAACAGTGTCTGATATCCACGTCCCCCACTGTAACAGTGTCTGATATAGATCACATCCCTCACTGTAACAGTGTCTGATATAGCTCACATCTCTCACTGTAAGTGTCTGAAATCCACATCCCTCACTGTAACAGTGTCTGATATCCACATCCCTCACTGTAACAGTGTCTGATATAGCTCACATCCCTCACTGTAACACTGTCTGAGATCCACATCCCTCACTGTAACAGTGTCTGATATAGCTCACATCCCTCACTGTAACAGTGTCTGATATCCACGTCCCTCACTGTAACAGTGTCTGATACCCACGTCCCTCACTGTAAGTGTCTGATATCCACATCCCTCACTGTAACAGTGTCTGATATCCACATCCCTCACTGTAAAAGTGTCTGATATAGCTCACATCCTTCACCATAACAGTGTCTGATATCCACGTCCCTCACCGTAACAGTGTCTGACATCCACGTCCCTCACTGTAACTGTGTCTGATATCTACGCCCCTCACTGTAACTGTGTCTGATATAGCTCACATCCCTCACTGTAACAGTATCCGATACCCACGTCCCTCACTGTATCAGTGTCTGATATCCACGTCCCTCACTGTAACAGTTTCTGATATAGCTCACATCCCTGACTGTAACAGTGTCTGATATCCACATCTCTCACTGAAACAGTGTCTGGTATAGCTCACATCCTTCACTGTAACAGTGTCTGATATCCACGTCCCTCACTGTAACAGTGTCTGATATCCACTTCCCTCACCGTAACAGGGTCTGATATCCACATCCCTCACTGTAACAGTCTGAAATCCACGTCCCTCACTGTAACAGTGTCTGATATCCACGTCCCTCACTGTAACAGTGTCTGATATCCACATCCCTCAATGTAATAGTGTCTGATATAGCTCACATCCCTTACTGTAACAGTGTCTGATATCCACGTCCCTCACCGTAACAGTGTCTGATATCCACGTCCCTCACTGTAACAGTGTCTGATATCCACGTCCCTCACTGTAACAGTTTCTGATATAGCTCACATCCCTCACTGTAACAGTGTCTGATATCCACATCCCTGACTGTAACAGTGTCTGATATAGATCACATCCCTCAATGTAACAGTGTCTGATATCCACATCTGTCACTGTAACAGTGTCTGGTATAGCTCACATCATTCACTGTAACAGTGTCTGATATTCACATCCCTCACCGTAACAGTGTCTGATATCCACCTCCCTCACTGTAACAGGGTCTGATATCCACATCCCTCACTGTAACAGTCTGATATCCACGTCCCTCACTGTAACAGTGTCTAATACCCACGTCCCTCACTGTAACAGTGTCTGATATCCACATCCCTCAGTGTAATAGTGTCTGATATAGCTCACATCCCTCACTGTAACAGTGTCTGATATCCAAATCCCTGACTGTAACAGTGTCTGATATAGCTCACATCCCTCACTGTAACAGTGTCTGATATCCACATCTCTCACTGTAACAGTGTCTGGTATAGCTCACATCCTTCACTGTAACAGTGTCTGATATCCACGTCCCTCACTGCAACAGTGTCTGATATCCACGTCCCTCACTGTAACAGTGTCTGATACTCACGTCCCTCACTGTAACAGTGTCTGATATCCACATCTCTCAGTGTAATAGTGTCTGATATAGCTCACATCCCTCACTGTAACAGTGTCTGATATCCAAATCCCTGACTGTAACAGTGTCTGATATAGCTCACATCCCTCACTGTAACAGTGTCTGATATCCACATCTCTCACTGTAACAGTGTCTGGTATAGCTCACATCCTTCACTGTAACAGTGTCTGATATAGCTCACATCCCTCACTGTAACAGTGTACGATACCCATGTCCCTCACTGTAACAGTGTCTGATACCCACGTCCCTCACTGTAACAGTGTCTGATACCCACGTCCCTCACTGTAACAGTGTATGATATCCACGTCCCTCACTGTAACAGTGTCTGATATAGCTCACATCCCTCACTGTAACAGTGTACGATACCCATGTCCCTCACTGTAACAGTGTCTGATATCCACATCCCTCACTGTAACAGTATCTAATATAGCTCACGTCCCTCACTGTAACAGTGTCTGATATAGATCACATCCCTCACTGTAACAGTGTCTGATATAGCTCACATCCCTCACCGTAACAGTGTCTGATATCCACATCCTGCACCGTAACAGTGTCTGATATTCACGTCCCTCACTGTAACAGTGTCTGATACAGCTCACATCCCTCACTGTAACAGTGTCTGATCCCCAAGTCCCTCACTGTAACAGTGTCTGATATCTACGTCCCTCACTGTAACAGTGTCTGATATCCACGTCCCTCACTGTAATAATGTCTGATATCCACGTCCCTCACTGTAACAGTGTCTGATTTTGCTCACATCCCTCACTGCAACAGTGTCTGATTTTGCTCACATTCCTCACTGTAACAGTGTCTGAGATCCACATCCCTCACTGTAACAGTGTCTGATATAGCTAACATCCCTCACTGTAACAGTGTCTGATATAGCTCACATCCCTCACTGTAACAGTGTCTGATATCCACGTCCCTCACTGTAACAGTGTCTGATACCCACGTCCCTCACTGTAACAGTGTCTGACATCCACATCCCTCACTGTAACAGTGTCTGATATAGCTCACATCCCTCACTGTAACCCTGTCTGATATCCACGTCCCTCACTGTAACAGTGTCTGATATAGATCACATCCCTCACTGTAACAGAGTCTGATATCCATGTCCCTCACTGTAACAGTGTCTGATATAGCTCACATCCCTCACTGTAACAGTGTCTGATATAGCTCACATCCCTCACTGTAACAGTGTCTGATATCCACGTCCCTCACTGTAACAGTGTCTGATACCCACGTCCCTCAGTGTAATAGTGTCTGATATAGCTCACATCCCTCACTGTAACAGTGTCCGATACCCATGTCCCTCACTGTAACAGTGTCTGATACCCACGTCCCTCACTATAAGTGTCTGATACCCACGTCCCTCACTGCAACAGTGTCTGATATCCACATCCCTCACTGTAAGTGTCTGATATCCACGTCCCTCACTGTAACAGTGTCTGATATCCACATCCCTCACTGTAACAGTGTCTGATATAGCTCACAGTCCTCACTGTAACAGTGTCTCATATCCACGTCCCTCACTGTAACAGTGTTTGATATTCACGTCCCTCACTGTAACAGTGTCTGATATAGATCACATCCCTCACTGTAACAGTGTCTGATATAGCTCACATCCCTCACCGTAACAGTGTCTGATATCCACATCCCGCACCGTAACAGTGTCTGATATTCACGTCCCTCACTGTAACAGTGTCTGATATAGCTCACATCCCTCACTGTAACAGAGTCTGATATCCACGTCCCTCACTGTAACAGTGTCTGATATAGCTCACATCCCTCACTGTAACAGTGTCTGATATAGCTCACATCCGTCACTGTAACAGTGTCTGATATCCACGTCCCTCACTGTAACAGTGTCTGATACCCACGTCCCTCACTGTAACAGTGTCTGACATCCACATCCCTCACTGTCACAGTGTCTGATATAGCTCACATCCCTCACTGTAACAGTGTCTGATATCCACGTCCCTCACAGTAACAGTGTCTGATATAGATCACATCCCTCACTGTAACAGTGTCTGAGATCCACATCCCTCACTGTAACAGTGTCTGATATAGCTCACATACCTCACTGTAACAGTGTCTGATATAGCTCACATCCCTCACTATAACAGTGTCTGATACCCACGTCCCTCACTGTAACAGTGTCTGATATCCACGTCCCTCACTGTAACAGTGTCTGATACCCACGTCCCTCACTGTAACAGTGTCTGATATCCACATCCCTCACTGTAACAGTGTCTGATATAGCTCACATCCCTCACTGTAACAGTGTCTGATATCCACGTCCCTCACTGTAACAGTGTCTGATATAGATCACATCCCTCACTGTAACAGTGTCTGATACCCACATCCCTCACTGTAACAGTGTCTGATATCCACGTCCCTCAGTGTAACAGTGTCTGATATCCACGTCCCTCACTGTAACAGTGTCTGATATAGCTCACAGTCCGCACTGTAACAGTGTCTGATATCCACATCCCTCACTGTAACATTATCTGATATAGATCACATCCCTCACTGTAACAGTGTCTAATATAGCTCACATCCTTCACCATAACAGTGTCTGATATCCACGTCCCTCACCGTAACAGTGTCTGATATCCACGTCCCTCACTGTAACAGTGTCTGATATCCACGCCCCTCACTGTAACAGTGTCTGATATAGCTCACATCCCTCACTGTAACAGTGTCCGATACCCACGTCCCTCACTGTATCAGTGTCTGATATCCACGTCCCTCACTGTAACTGTGTCTGATACCCACGTCCCTCACTGTAACAGTGTCTGATATAGATCACATCCCTCACTGCAACAGTGTCTGATATCCACATCCCTCACTGTAACAGTGTCTGATATCCACATCCCTCACTGTAAAAGTGTCTGATATAGCTCACATCCTTCACCATAACAGTGTCTGATATCCACGTCCCTCACCGTAACAGTGTCTGACATCCACGTCCCTCACTGTAACAGTGTCTGATATCTACGCCCCTCACTGTAACTGTGTCTGATATAGCTCACATCCCTCACTGTAACAGTATCCGATACCCACGTCCCTCACTGTATCAGTGTCTGATATCCACGTCCCTCACTGAAACAGTGTCTGGTATAGCTCACATCCTTCACTGTAACAGTGTCTGATATCCACGTCCCTCACTGTAACAGTGTCTGATATCCACTTCCCTCACCGTAACAGGGTCTGATATCCACATCCCTCACTGTAACAGTCTGAAATCCACGTCCCTCACTGTAACAGTGTCTGATATCCACGTCCCTCACTGTAACAGTGTCTGATATCCACATCCCTCAATGTAATAGTGTCTGATATAGCTCACATCCCTTACTGTAACAGTGTCTGATATCCACATCCCTGACTGTAACAGTGTCTGATATAGCTCACATCCCTCACTGTAACAGTGTCTGATATCCACATCTCCCACTGTAACAGTGTCTGGTATAGCTCACATCCTTCACTTTAACAGTGTCTGATATCCACGTCCCTTACTGCAACAGTGTCTGATATCCACCTCCCTCACTGTAACAGGGTCTGATATCTACATCCCTCACTGTAACAGTCTGATATCCACGTCCCTCACTGTAACAGTGTCTGATATAGCTCACATCCCTCACTGTAACAGTGTCTGATACCCATGTCCCTCACTGTAACAGTGTCTCATACACACGTCCCTCACTGTAACAGTGTCTGATATCCACGTCCCTCACCGTAACAGTGTCTGATCTCCACGTCCCTCACTGTAACAGTGTCTGATATCCACGTCCCTCACTGTAACAGTGTCTGATATAGCTCACATCCCTCACTGTAACAGTGTCTGATATCCACATCCCTAACTGTAACAGTGTCTGATATAGATCACATCCCTCAATGTAACAGTGTCTGATATCCACATCTGTCACTGTAACAGTGTCTGGTATAGCTCACATCATTCACTGTAACAGTGTCTGATATCCACGTCCCTCACCGTAACAGTGTCTGATATCCACCTCCCTCACTGTAACAGGGTCTGATATCCACATCCCTCACTGTAACAGTCTGATATCCACGTCCCTCACTGTAACAGTGTCTGATACCCACGTCCCTCACTGTAACAGTGTCTGATATCCACATCCCTCAGTGTAACAGTGTCTGATATAGCTCACATCCCTCACTGTAACAGTGTCTGATATCCAAATCCCTGACTGTAACAGTGTCTGATATAACTCACATCCCTCACTGTAACAGTGTCTGATATCCACATCTCTCACTGTAACAGTGTCTGGTATAGTTCACATCCTTCACTGTAACAGTGTCTGATATCCACGTCCCTCACTGCAACAGTGTCTGATATCCACGTCCCTCACTGTAACAGTGTCTGATACTCAAGTCCCTCACTGTAACAGTGTCTGATATCCACATCTCTCAGTGTAATAGTGTCTGATATAGCTCACATCCCTCACTGTAACAGTGTCTGATATCCAAATCCCTGACTGTAACAGTGTCTGATATAGCTCACATCCCTCACTGTAACAGTGTCTGATATCCAAATCTCTCACTGTAACAGTGTCTGGTATAGCTCACATCCTTCACTGTAACAGTGTCTGATATAGCTCACATTCCTCACTGTAACAGTGTACGATACCCATGTCCCTCACTGTAACAGTGTCTAATACCCACGTCCCTCACTGTAACAGTGTCTGATACCCACGTCCCTCACTGTAA
The DNA here is from genome assembly GCF_030028105.1 of Mobula birostris. Lineage (NCBI taxonomy): Eukaryota > Metazoa > Chordata > Chondrichthyes > Myliobatiformes > Myliobatidae > Mobula > Mobula birostris. The sequence goes on from NW_027277061.1 coordinate 7,786, forward strand.
CAGTGTCTGATATCCACGTCCCTCACTGTAACAGTGTCTGATATAGCTTACATCCCTCACTGTAACAGTGTACGATACCCATGTCCCTCACTGTAACAGTGTCTGATATCCACATCCCTCACTGTAACAGTATCTAATATAGCTCACATCCCTCACTGTAACAGTATCTGAGATCCACATCCCTCACTGTAACAGTGTCTGCTATAGCTAACATCCCTTACCGTAAGAGTCCGATACCCACGTCCCTCACTGTATCAGTGTCTGATATCCACGTCCCTCACTGTAACAGTTTCTGATATAGCTCACATCCCTGACTGTACCAGTGTCTGATATCCACATCGCTGACTGTAACAGTGTCTGATATAGCTCACATCCCTCACTGTAACAGTGTCTGATATCCACATCTCCCACTGTAACAGTGTCTGGTATAGCTCACATCCTTCACTTTAACAGTGTCTGATATCCACGTCCCTCACTGCAACAATGTCTGATATCCACTTCCCTCACTGTAACAGGGTCTGATATCCACATCCCTCACTGTAACAGTCTGATATCCACGTCCCACACTGTAACAGTGTCTGATATAGCTCACATCCCTCACTGTAACAGTGTCTGATACCCATGTCCCTCACTGTAACAGTGTCTCATACACACGTCCCTCACTGTAACAGTGTCTGATACCCATGTCCCTCACTGTAACAGTGTCTGATATCCACGTCCCTCACTGTAACAGTGTCTGATATCCAAGTCCCTCACTGTAACAGTGTCTGATATAGATCACATCCCTCACTGTAACAGTGTCTGATATAGCTCACATCCCTCACCGTAACAGTGTCTGATATCCACGTCCCTCACTGTAACAGTGTCTGATATCCACGTCCCTCACTGTAACAGTGTCTGATATCCACGTCCCTCACTGTAACAGTCTCTGATATAGATCACATCCCTCAATGTAACAGTGTCTGATATCCACATCTGTCACTGTAACAGTGTCTGGTATAGCTCAGATCATTCACTGTAACAGTGTCTGATATCCACGTCCCTCACCGTAACAGTGTCTGATATCCACCTCCCTCACTGTAACAGTCTGATATCCACGTCCCTCACTGTAACAGTGTCTGATACCCACGTCCCTCACTGTAACAGTGTCTGATATCCACATCCCTCAGTGTAATAGTGTCTGATATAGCTCACATCCCTCACTGTAACAGTGCCTGATATCCAAATCCCACACTGTAACAGTGTCTGATATAGCTCACATCCCTCACTGTAACAGTGTCTGATATCCACATCTCTCACTGTAACAGTGTCTGGTGTAGCTCACATCCTTCACTGTAACAGTGTCTGATATCCACGTCCCTCACTGCAACAGTGTCTGATATCCACGTCCCTCACTGTAACAGTGTCTGATACTCACGTCCCTCACTGTAACAGTGTCTGATATCCACATCCCTCAGTGTAATAGTGTCTGATATAGCTCACATCCCTCACTGTAACAGTGTCTGATATCCAAATCCCTGACTGTAACAGTGTCTGATATAGCTCACATCCCTCACTGTAACAGTGTCTGATATCCACATCTCTCACTGTAACAGTGTCTGGTATAGCTCACATCCCTCACTGTAACAGAGTACGATACCCATGTCCCTCACTGTAACAGTGTCTGATACCCACGTCCCTCACTGTAACAGTGTACGATACCCATGTCCCTCACTGTAACAGTGTCTGATATCCACATCCCTCACTGTAACAGTATCTAATATAGCTCACATCCCTCACTGTAACAGTGTCTGAGATCCACATCCCTCACTGTAACAGTGTCTGCTATAGCTAACATCCCTCACTGTAACAGTGTCTGATATAGCTCACATCCCTCACTGTAACAGTGTCTGATATCCACGTCCCTCACTGTAACAGTGTCTGATACCCACGTCCCTCACTGTAACAGTGTCTGATATCCACATCCCTCACTGTAACAGTGTCTGATATCCACATCCCTCACAGTAACAGTGTCTGATATCCACGTCCCTCACTGTGACAGTGTCTGATATAGATCACATCCCTCACTGTAACAGTGTCTGATACCCACATCCCTCACTGTAACAGTGTCTGATACCCACATCCCTCACTGTAACAGTGTCTGATATCCACCTCCCTCACTGTAAGTGTCTGATATCCACCTCCCTCACTGTAACAGTCTGATATCCACGTCCCTCACTGTAACAGTGTCTGATATCCACGTCCCTCACTGTAACAGTGTCTGATATAGCTCACATCCCACACTGTAACTGTGTCTGATATCCACATCCCTCACTATAACAGTGTCTGATATCCACATCCCTCACTGTAACAGTGTCTGATACCCACGTCCCTCACTGTAACAGTGTCTGATATCCACATCCCTCACTGTAACAGTGTCTGATATAGCTGACATCCCTCAATGTAACAGTGTCTGATATCCACGTCCCTCACTGTAACAGTGTCTGATATAGATCACATCCCTCACTGTAACAGTGTCTGATATAGCTCACATCTCTCACTGTAACAGTGTCTGATATCCACATCCCTCACTGTAACAGTGTCTGATATCCACATCCCTCACTGTAACAGTGTCTGATATAGCTCACATCCCTCACTGTAACAGTGTCTGAGATCCACATCCCTCACTGTAACAGTGTCTGATATAGCTCACATCCCTCACTGTAACAGTGTCTAATATCCACGTCCCTCACTGTAACAGTGTCTGATACCCACGTCCCTCACTGTAACAGTTTGATATCCACATCCCTCACTGTAACAGTGTCTGATATAGCTCACATCCCTCACTGTAACAGTGTCTGAGATCCACATCCCTCACTGTAACAGCGTCTGCTATAGCTAACATCCCTCACTGTAATAGTGTCTGATATAGCTCACATCCCTTACTGTAACAGTGTCTGATATCCACATCCCTCACTGTAACAGTGTCTGATATCCACATCCCTCACTGTAACAGTGTCTGATATCCACGTCCCTCACTGTAACAGTGTCTGATATAGATCACATCCCTCACTGTAACAGTGCCTGATACCCACATCCCTCACTGTAACAGTGTCTGATACCCACCTCCCTCACTGTAACAGTGTCTGATATCCACCTCCCTCACTGTAAGTGTCTGATATCCACCTCCCTCACTGTAACAGTCTGATATCCACGTCCCTCACAGTAACAGTGTCTGATATCCACGTCCCTCACTGTAACAGTGTCTGATATAGCTCACATCCCTTACTGTAACAGTGTCTGATATCCACATCCCTCACTATAACAGTGTCTGATATCCACATCCCTCACTGTAACAGTGTCTGATACCCACGCCCCTCACTGTAACAGTGTCTGATATCCACATCCCTCACTGTAACAGTGTCTGATATAGCTCACATCCCTCAATGTAACAGTGTCTGATATCCACGTCCCCCACTGTAACAGTGTCTGATATAGATCACATCCCTCACTGTAACAGTGTCTGATATAGCTCACATCTCTCACTGTAAGTGTCTGAAATCCACATCCCTCACTGTAACAGTGTCTGATATCCACATCCCTCACTGTAACAGTGTCTGATATAGCTCACATCCCTCACTGTAACACTGTCTGAGATCCACATCCCTCACTGTAACAGTGTCTGATATAGCTCACATCCCTCACTGTAACAGTGTCTGATATCCACGTCCCTCACTGTAACAGTGTCTGATACCCACGTCCCTCACTGTAAGTGTCTGATATCCACATCCCTCACTGTAACAGTGTCTGATATCCACATCCCTCACTGTAAAAGTGTCTGATATAGCTCACATCCTTCACCATAACAGTGTCTGATATCCACGTCCCTCACCGTAACAGTGTCTGACATCCACGTCCCTCACTGTAACAGTGTCTGATATCTACGCCCCTCACTGTAACTGTGTCTGATATAGCTCACATCCCTCACTGTAACAGTATCCGATACCCACGTCCCTCACTGTATCAGTGTCTGATATCCACGTCCCTCACTGTAACAGTTTCTGATATAGCTCACATCCCTGACTGTAACAGTGTCTGATATCCACATCTCTCACTGAAACAGTGTCTGGTATAGCTCACATCCTTCACTGTAACAGTGTCTGATATCCACGTCCCTCACTGTAACAGTGTCTGATATCCACTTCCCTCACCGTAACAGGGTCTGATATCCACATCCCTCACTGTAACAGTCTGAAATCCACGTCCCTCACTGTAACAGTGTCTGATATCCACGTCCCTCACTGTAACAGTGTCTGATATCCACATCCCTCAATGTAATAGTGTCTGATATAGCTCACATCCCTTACTGTAACAGTGTCTGATATCCACATCCCTGACTGTAACAGTGTCTGATATAGCTCACATCCCTCACTGTAACAGTGTCTGATATCCACATCTCCCACTGTAACAGTGTCTGGTATAGCTCACATCCTTCACTTTAACAGTGTCTGATATCCACGTCCCTTACTGCAACAGTGTCTGATATCCACCTCCCTCACTGTAACAGGGTCTGATATCTACATCCCTCACTGTAACAGTCTGATATCCACGTCCCTCACTGTAACAGTGTCTGATATAGCTCACATCCCTCACTGTAACAGTGTCTGATACCCATGTCCCTCACTGTAACAGTGTCTCATACACACGTCCCTCACTGTAACAGTGTCTGATATCCACGTCCCTCACCGTAACAGTGTCTGATCTCCACGTCCCTCACTGTAACAGTGTCTGATATCCACGTCCCTCACTGTAACAGTGTCTGATATAGCTCACATCCCTCACTGTAACAGTGTCTGATATCCACATCCCTGACTGTAACAGTGTCTGATATAGATCACATCCCTCAATGTAACAGTGTCTGATATCCACATCTGTCACTGTAACAGTGTCTGGTATAGTTCACATCCTTCACTGTAACAGTGTCTGATATCCACGTCCCTCACTGCAACAGTGTCTGATATCCACGTCCCTCACTGTAACAGTGTCTGATACTCAAGTCCCTCACTGTAACAGTGTCTGATATCCACATCTCTCAGTGTAATAGTGTCTGATATAGCTCACATCCCTCACTGTAACAGTGTCTGATATCCAAATCCCTGACTGTAACAGTGTCTGATATAGCTCACATCCCTCACTGTAACAGTGTCTGATATCCAAATCTCTCACTGTAACAGTGTCTGGTATAGCTCACATCCTTCACTGTAACAGTGTCTGATATAGCTGACATTCCTCACTGTAACAGTGTACGATACCCATGTCCCTCACTGTAACAGTGTCTAATACCCACGTCCCTCACTGTAACAGTGTCTGATACCCACGTCCCTCACTGTAACAGTGTCTGATATCCACGTCCCTCACTGTAACAGTGTCTGATATAGCTCACATCCCTCACTGTAACAGTATCTAATATAGCTCACATCCCTCACTGTAACAGTGTCTGAGATCCACATCCCTCACTGTAACAGTGTCTGCTATAGCTAACATCCCTTACTGTAAGAGTCCGATACCCACGTCCCTCACTGTATCAGTGTCTGATATCCACGTCCCTCACTGTAACAGTTTCTGATATAGCTCACATCCCTGACTGTACCAGTGTCTGATATCCACATCGCTGACTGTAACAGTGTCTGATATAGCTCACATCCCTCACTGTAACAGTGTCTGATATCCACATCTCCCACTGTAACAGTGTCTGGTATAGCTCACATCCTTCACTTTAACAGTGTCTGATATCCACGTCCCTCACTGCAACAGTGTCTGATATCCACCTCCCTCACTGTAACAGGGTCTGATATCCACATCCCTCACTGTAACAGTCTGATATCCACGTCCCTCACTGTAACAGTGTCTGATATAGCTCACATCCCTCACTGTAACAGTGTCTGATACCCATGTCCCCTCACTGTAACAGTGTCTCATACACACGTCCCTCACTGTAACAGTGTCTGATACCCATGTCCCTCACTGTAACAGTGTCTGATATCCACGTCCCTCACTGTAACAGTGTCTGATATCCAAGTCCCTCACTGTAACAGTGTCTGATATAGATCACATCCCTCACTGTAACAGTGTCTGATATAGCTCACATCCCTCACCGTAACAGTGTCTGATATCCACGTCCCTCACTGTAACAGTGTCTGATATCCACGTCCCTCACTGTAACAGTGTCTGATATCCACGTCCCTCACTGTAACAGTCTCTGATATAGATCACATCCCTCAATGTAACAGTGTCTGATATCCACATCTGTCACTGTAACAGTGTCTGGTATAGCTCAGATCATTCACTGTAACAGTGTCTGATATCCACGTCCCTCACCGTAACAGTGTCTGATATCCACCTCCCTCACTGTAACAGTCTGATATCCACGTCCCTCACTGTAACAGTGTCTGATACCCACGTCCCTCACTGTAACAGTGTCTGATATCCACATCCCTCAGTGTAATAGTGTCTGATATAGCTCACATCCCTCACTGTAACAGTGCCTGATATCCAAATCCCACACTGTAACAGTGTCTGATATAGCTCACATCCCTCACTGTAACAGTGTCTGATATCCACATCTCTCACTGTAACAGTGTCTGGTGTAGCTCACATCCTTCACTGTAACAGTGTCTGATATCCACGTCCCTCACTGCAACAGTGTCTGATATCCACGTCCCTCACTGTAACAGTGTCTGATACTCACGTCCCTCACTGTAACAGTGTCTGATATCCACATCCCTCAGTGTAATAGTGTCTGATATAGCTCACATCCCTCACTGTAACAGTGTCTGATATCCAAATCCCTGACTGTAACAGTGTCTGATATAGCTCACATCCCTCACTGTAACAGTGTCTGATATCCACATCTCTCACTGTAACAGTGTCTGGTATAGCTCACATCCCTCACTGTAACAGAGTACGATACCCATGTCCCTCACTGTAACAGTGTCTGATACCCACGTCCCTCACTGTAACAGTGTACGATACCCATGTCCCTCACTGTAACAGTGTCTGATATCCACATCCCTCACTGTAACAGTATCTAATATAGCTCACATCCCTCACTGTAACAGTGTCTGAGATCCACATCCCTCACTGTAACAGTGTCTGCTATAGCTAACATCCCTCACTGTAACAGTGTCTGATATAGCTCACATCCCTCACTGTAACAGTGTCTGATATCCACGTCCCTCACTGTAACAGTGTCTGATACCCACGTCCCTCACTGTAACAGTGTCTGATATCCACATCCCTCACTGTAACAGTGTCTGATACCCACGTCCCTCACTGTAACAGTGTCTGATATCCACATCCCTCACTGTAACAGTGTCTGATATAGCTGACATCCCTCAATGTAACAGTGTCTGATATCCACGTCCCTCACTGTAACAGTGTCTGATATAGATCACATCCCTCACTGTAACAGTGTCTGATATAGCTCACATCTCTCACTGTAACAGTGTCTGATATCCACATCCCTCACTGTAACAGTGTCTGATATCCACATCCCTCACTGTAACAGTGTCTGATATAGCTCACATCCCTCACTGTAACAGTGTCTGAGATCCACATCCCTCACTGTAACAGTGTCTGATATAGCTCACATCCCTCACTGTAACAGTGTCTAATATCCACGTCCCTCACTGTAACAGTGTCTGATACCCACGTCCCTCACTGTAACAGTTTGATATCCACATCCCTCACTGTAACAGTGTCTGATATAGCTCACATCCCTCACTGTAACAGTGTCTGAGATCCACATCCCTCACTGTAACAGCGTCTGCTATAGCTAACATCCCTCACTGTAATAGTGTCTGATATAGCTCACATCCCTTACTGTAACAGTGTCTGATATCCACATCCCTCACTGTAACAGTGTCTGATATCCACATCCCTCACTGTAACAGTGTCTGATATCCACGTCCCTCACTGTAACAGTGTCTGATATAGATCACATCCCTCACTGTAACAGTGCCTGATACCCACATCCCTCACTGTAACAGTGTCTGATACCCACCTCCCTCACTGTAACAGTGTCTGATATCCACCTCCCTCACTGTAAGTGTCTGATATCCACCTCCCTCACTGTAACAGTCTGATATCCACGTCCCTCACAGTAACAGTGTCTGATATCCACGTCCCTCACTGTAACAGTGTCTGATATAGCTCACATCCCTTACTGTAACAGTGTCTGATATCCACATCCCTCACTATAACAGTGTCTGATATCCACATCCCTCACTGTAACAGTGTCTGATATAGCTCACATCCCTCACTGTAACAGTGTCTGATATCCACGTCCCTCACTGTAACAGTGTCTGATACCCACGTCCCTCAGTGTAATAGTGTCTGATATAGCTCACATCCCTCACTGTAACAGTGTCCGATACCCATGTCCCTCACTGTAACAGTGTCTGATACCCACGTCCCTCACTATAAGTGTCTGATACCCACGTCCCTCACTGTAACAGTGTCTGATATCCACATCCCTCACTGTAAGTGTCTGATATCCACGTCCCTCACTGTAACAGTGTCTGATATCCACATCCCTCACTGTAATAGTGTCTGATATCCACATCCCTCACTGTAACAGTGTCTGATATAGCTCACAGTCCTCACTGTAACAGTGTCTCATATCCACGTCCCGCACTGTAACAGTGTTTGATATTCACGTCCCTCACTGTAACAGTGTCTGATTTAGATCACATCCCTCACTGTAACAGTGTCTGATATAGCTCACATCCATCACCGTAACAGTGTCTGATATCCACATCCCGCACCGTAACAGTGTCTGATATTCACGTCCCTCACTGTAACAGTGTCTGATATAGCTCACATCCCTCACTGTAACAGAGTCTGATATCCATGTCCCTCACTGTAACAGTGTCTGATATAGCTCACATCCCTCACTGTAACAGTGTCTGATATAGCTCACATCCGTCACTGTAACAGTGTCTGATATCCACGTCCCTCACTGTAACAGTGTCTGATACCCACGTCCCTCACTGTAACAGTGTCTGACATCCACATCCCTCACTGTCACAGTGTCTGATATAGCTCACATCCCTCACTGTAACAGTGTCTGATATCCACGTCCCTCACAGTAACAGTGTCTGATATAGATCACATCCCTCACTGTAACAGTGTCTGAGATCCACATCCCTCACTGTAACAGTGTCTGATATAGCTCACATACCTCACTGTAACAGTGTCTGATATAGCTCACATCCCTCACTATAACAGTGTCTGATACCCACGTCCCTCACTGTAACAGTGTCTGATATCCACATCCCTCACTGTAACAGTGTCTGATATAGCTCACATCCCTCACTGTAACAGTGTCTGATATCCATGTCCCTCACTGTAACAGTGTCTGATATAGATCACATCCCTCACTGTAACAGTGTCTGATACCCACATCCCTCACTGTAACAGTGTCTGATATCCACGTCCCTCAGTGTAACAGTGTCTGATATCCACGTCCCTCACTGTAACAGTGTCTGATATAGCTCACAGTCCTCACTGTAACAGTGTCTGATATCCACATCCCTCACTGTAACATTGTCTGATATAGATCACATCCCTCACTGTAACAGTGTCTAATATAGCTCACATCCTTCACCATAACAGTGTCTGATATCCACGTCCCTCACCGTAACAGTGTCTGATATCCACGTCCCTCACTGTAACAGTGTCTGATATCCACGCCCCTCACTGTAACAGTGTCTGATATAGCTCACATCCCTCACTGTAACAGTGTCCGATACCCACGTCCCTCACTGTATCAGTGTCTGATATCCACGTCCCTCACTGTAACTGTGTCTGATACCCACGTCCCTCACTGTAACAGTGTCTGATATCCACATCCCTCACTGTAAAAGTGTCTGATATAGCTCACATCCTTCACCATAACAGTGTCTGATATCCACGTCCCTCACCGTAACAGTGTCTGACATCCACGTCCCTCACTGTAACAGTGTCTGATATCTACGCCCCTCACTGTAACTGTGTCTGATATAGCTCACATCCCTCACTGTAACAGTGTCCGATACCCACGTCCCTCACTGTATCAGTGTCTGATATCCACGTCCCTCACTGTAACAGTTTCTGATATAGCTCACATCCCTGACTGTAACAGTGTCTGATATCCACATCTCTCACTGAAACAGTGTCTGGTATAGCTCACATCCTTCACTGTAACAGTGTCTGATATCCACGTCCCTCACTGTAACAGTGTCTGATATCCACATCCCTCAATGTAATAGTGTCTGATATAGCTCACATCGCTAACTGTAACAGTGTTTGATATCCACATCCCTGACTGTAACAGTGTCTGATATAGCTCACATCCCTCACTGTAACAGTGTCTGATATCCACATCTCCCACTGTAACAGTGTCTGGTATAGCTCACATCCTTCACTTTAACAGTGTCTGATATCCACGTCCCTTACTGCAACAGTGTCTGATATCCACCTCCCTCACTGTAACAGGGTCTGATATCTACATCCCTCACTGTAACAGTCTGATATCCACGTCCCTCACTGTAACAGTGTCTGATATAGCTCACATCCCTCACTGTAACAGTGTCTGATACCCATGTCCCTCACTGTAACAGTGTCTCATACACACGTCCCTCACTGTAACAGTGTCTGATATCCACGTCCCTCACCGTAACAGTGTCTGATCTCCACGTCCCTCACTGTAACAGTGTCTGCTATCCACGTCCCTCACTGTAACAGTGTCTGATATAGCTCACATCCCTCACTGTAACAGTGTCTGATATCCACATCCCTGACTGTAACAGTGTCTGATATAGATCACATCCCTCAATGTAACAGTGTCTGATATCCACATCTGTCACTGTAACAGTGTCTGGTATAGCTCACATCATTCACTGTAACAGTGTCTGATATCCACGTCCCTCACCGTAACAGTGTCTGATATCCACCTCCCTCACTGTAACAGGGTCTGATATCCACATCCCTCACTGTAACAGTCTGATATCCACGTCCCTCACTGTAACAGTGTCTGATACCCACGTCCCTCACTGTAACAGTGTCTGATATCCACATCCCTCAGTGTAACAGTATCTGATATAGCTCACATCCCTCACTGTAACAGTGTCTGCTATCCAAATCCCTGACTGTAACAGTGTCTGATATAGCTCACATCCCTCACTGTAACAGTGTCTGATATCCACATCTCTCACTGTAACAGTGTCTGGTATAGCTCACATCCTTCACTGTAACAGTGTCTGATATCCACGTCCCTCACTGCAACAGTGTCTGATATCCACGTCCCTCACTGTAACAGTGTCTGATACTCAAGTCCCTCACTGTAACAGTGTCTGATATCCACATCTCTCAGTGTAATAGTGTCTGATATAGCTCACATCCCTCACTGTAACAGTGTCTGATATCCAAATCCCTGACTGTAACAGTGTCTGATATAGCTCACATCCCTCACTGTAACAGTGTCTGATATCCAAATCTCTCACTGTAACAGTGTCTGGTATAGCTCACATCCTTCACTGTAACAGTGTCTGATATAGCTCACATTCCTCACTGTAACAGTGTACGATACCCATGTCCCTCACTGTAACAGTGTCTGATACCCACGTCCCTCACTGTAACAGTGTCTGATACCCACGTCCCTCACTGTAACAGTGTCTGATATCCACGTCCCTCACTGTAACAGTGTCTGATATAGCTCACATCCCTCACTGTAACAGTGTACGATACCCATGTCCCTCAATGTAACAGTGTCTGATATCCACATCCCTCACTGTAACAGTATCTAATATAGCTCACATCCCTCACTGTAACAGTGTCTGAGATCCACATCCCTCACTGTAACAGTGTCTGCTATAGCTAACATCCCTTACTGTAACAGAGTCCGATACCCACGTCCCTCACTGTATCAGTGTCTGATATCCACGTCCCTCACTGTAACAGTTTCTGATATAGCTCACATCCCTGACTGTAACAGTGTCTGATATCCACATCGCTGACTGTAACAGTGTCTGATATAGCTCACATCCCTCACTGTAACAGTGTCTGATATCCACATCTCCCACTGTAACAGTGTCTGGTATAGCTCACATCCTTCACTTTAACAGTGTCTGATATCCACGTCCCTCACTGCAACAGTGTCTGATATCCACCTCCCTCACTGTAACAGGGTCTGATATCCACATCCCTCACTGTAACAGTCTGATATCCACGTCCCTCACTGTAACAGTGTCTGATATAGCTCACATCCCTCACTGTAACAGTGTCTGATACCCATGTCCCTCACTGTAACAGTGTCTCATACACACGTCCCTCACTGTAACAGTGTCTGATACCCATGTCCCTCACTGTAACAGTGTCTGATATCCACGTCCCTCACTGTAACAGTGTCTGATATCCAAGTCCCTCACTGTAACAGTGTCTGATATAGATCACATCCCTCACTGTAACAGTGTCTGATATCCACGTCCCTCACTGTAACAGTGTCTGATATAGATCACATCCCTCAATGTAACAGTGTCTGATATCCACATCTGTCACTGTAACAGTGTCTGGTATAGCTCACATCATTCACTGTAACAGTGTCTGATATCCACGTCCCTCACCGTAACAGTGTCTGATATCCACCTCCCTCACTGTAACAGGGTCTGATATCCACATCCCTCACTGTAACAGTCTGATATCCACGTCCCTCACTGTAACAGTGTCTGATACCCACGTCCCTCACTGTAACAGTGTCTGATATCCACATCCCTCAGTGTAATAGTGCCTGATATAGCTCACATCCCTCACTGTAACAGTGTCTGATATCCAAATCCCTGACTGTAACAGTGTCTGATATAGCTCACATCCCTCACTGTAACAGTGTCTGATATCCACATCTCTCACTGTAACAGTGTCTGGTGTAGCTCACATCCTTCACTGTAACAGTGTCTGATATCCACGTCCCTCACTGCAACAGTGTCTGATATCCACGTCCCTCACTGTAACAGTGTCTGATACTCACGTCCCTCACTGTAACAGTGTCTGATATCCACATCCCTCAGTGTAATAGTGTCTGATATAGCTCACATCCCTCACTGTAACAGTGTCTGATATCCAAATCCCTGACTGTAACAGTGTCTGATATAGCTCACATCCCTCACTGTAACAGTGTCTGATATCCACATCTCTCACTGTAACAGTGTCTGGTATAGCTCACATCCCTCACTGTAACAGTGTACGATACCCATGTCCCTCACTGTAACAGTGTCTGATACCCACGTCCCTCACTGTAACAGTGTACGATACCCATGTCCCTCACTGTAACAGTGTCTGATATCCACATCCCTCACTGTAACAGTATCTAATATAGCTCACATCCCTCACTATAACAGTGTCTGAGATCCACATCCCTCACTGTAACAGTGTCTGCTATAGCTAACATCCCTCACTGTAACAGTGTCTGATATAGCTCACATCCCTCACTGTAACAGTGTCTGATATCCACGTCCCTCACTGTAACAGTGTCTGATACCCACGTCCCTCACTGTAACAGTGTCTGATATCCACATCCCTCACTGTAACAGTGTCTGATATCCACATCCCTCACTGTAACAGTGTCTGATATCCACGTCCCTCACTGTGACAGTGTCTGATATAGATCACATCCCTCACTGTAACAGTGTCTGATACCCACATCCCTCACTGTAACAGTGTCTGATACCCACATCCCTCACTGTAACAGTGTCTGATATCCACCTCCCTCACTGTAAGTGTGTGATATCCACCTCCCTCACTGTAACAGTCTGATATCCACGTCCCTCACTGTAACAGTGTCTGATATCTACGTCCCTCACTGTAACAGTGTCTGATATAGCTCACATCCCACACTGTAACTGTGTCTGATATCCACATCCCTCACTATAACAGTGTCTGGTATAGCTCACATCCCTCACTGTAACAGTGTACGATACCCATGTCCCTCACTGTAACAGTGTCTGATACCCACGTCCCTCACTGTAACAGTGTACGATACCCATGTCCCTCACTGTAACAGTGTCTGATATCCACATCCCTCACTGTAACAGTATCTAATATAGCTCACATCCCTCACTGTAACAGTGTCTGAGATCCACATCCCTCACTGTAACAGTGTCTGCTATAGCTAACATCCCTCACTGTAACAGTGTCTGATATAGCTCACATCCCTCACTGTAACAGTGTCTGATATCCACGTCCCTCACTGTAACAGTGTCTGATACCCACGTCCCTCACTGTAACAGTGTCTGATATCCACATCCCTCACTGTAACAGTGTCTGATATCCACATCCCTCACTGTAACAGTGTCTGATATCCACGTCCCTCACTGTGACAGTGTCTGATATAGATCACATCCCTCACTGTAACAGTGTCTGATACCCACATCCCTCACTGTAACAGTGTCTGATACCCACATCCCTCACTGTAACAGTGTCTGATATCCACCTCCCTCACTGTAAGTGTGTGATATCCACCTCCCTCACTGTAACAGTCTGATATCCACGTCCCTCACTGTAACAGTGTCTGATATCTACGTCCCTCACTGTAACAGTGTCTGATATAGCTCACATCCCACACTGTAACTGTGTCTGATATCCACATCCCTCACTATAACAGTGTCTGATATCCACATCCCTCACTGTAACAGTGTCTGATACCCACGTCCCTCACTGTAACAGTGTCTGATATCCACATCCCTCACTGTAAGTGTCTGATATAGCTGACATCCCTCAATGTAACAGTGTCTGATATCCACGTCCCTCACTGTAAGTGTCTGATATAGATCACATCCCTCACTGTAACAGTGTCTGATATAGCTCACATCTCTCACTGTAACAGTGTCTGATATCCACATCCCTCACTGTAACAGTGTCTGATATCCACATCCCTCACTGTAACAGTGTCTGATATAGCTCACATCCCTCACTGTAACAGTGTCTGAGACCCACATCCCTCACTGTAACAGTGTCTGATATAGCTCACATCCCTCACTGTAACAGTGTCTAATATCCACGTCCCTCACTGTAACAGTGTCTGATACCCACGTCCCTCACTGTAACAGTTTGATATCCACATCCCTCACTGTAACAGTGTCTGATATAGCTCACATCCCTCACTGTAACAGTGTCTGAGATCCACATCCCTCACTGTAACAGCGTCTGCTATAGCTAACATCCCTCACTGTAATAGTGTCTGATATAGCTCACATCCCTTACTGTAACAGTGTCTGATATCCACATCCCTCACTGTAACAGTGTCTGATATCCACGTCCCTCACTGTAACAGTGTCTGATATAGATCACATCCCTCACTGTAACAGTGCCTGATACCCACATCCCTCACTGTAACAGTGTCTGATACCCACCTCCCTCACTGTAACAGTGTCTGATATCCACCTCCCTCACTGTAAGTGTCTGATATCCACCTCCCTCACTGTAACAGTCTGATATCCACGTCCCTCACTGTAACAGTGTCTGATATCCACGTCCCTCACTGTAACAGTGTCTGATATAGCTCACATCCCTTACTGTAACAGTGTCTGATATCCACATCCCTCACTATAACAGTGTCTGATATCCACATCCCTCACTGTAACAGTGTCTGATACCCACGCCCCTCACTGTAACAGTGTCTGATATCCACATCCCTCACTGTAACAGTGTCTGATATAGCTCACATCCCTCAATGTAACAGTGTCTGATATCCACGTCCCCACTGTAACAGTGTCTGATATAGATCACATCCCTCACTGTAACAGTGTCTGATATAGCTCACATCTCTCACTGTAAGTGTCTCATATCCACATCCCTCACTGTAACAGTGACTGATATCCACATCCCTCACTGTAACAGTGTCTGATATAGCTCACATCCCTCACTGTAACACTGTCTGAGATCCACATCCCTCACTGTAACAGTGTCTGATATAGCTCACATCCCTCACTGTAACAGTGTCTGATATCCACGTCCCTCACTGTAACAGTGTCTGATACCCACGTCCCTCACTGTAAGTGTCTGATATCCACATCCCTCACTGTAACAGCGTCTGATATCCACATCCCTCACTGTAACAGTGTCTGATATAGCTCACATCCCTCACTGTAACACTGTCTGAGATCCACATCCCTCACTGTAACAGTGTCTGATATAGCTCACAACCTTCACTGTAACAGTGTCTGATATCCACGTCCCTCACTGTAACAGTGTCTGATATCCACTTCCCTCACCGTAACAGGGTCTGATATCCACATCCCTCACTTTAACAGTCTGAAATCCACGTCCCTCACTGTAACAGTGTCTGATACCCACGTCCCTCACTGTAACAGTGTCTGATATCCACATCCCTCAATGTAATAGTGTCTGATATAGCTCACATCCCTTACTGTGACAGTGTCTGATATCCACATCCCTGACTGTAACAGTGTCTGATATAGCTCACATCCCTCACTGTAACAGTGTCTGATATAGATCACATCCCTCAATGTAACAGTGTCTGATATCCACATCTGTCACTGTAACAGTGTCTGGTATAGCTCACATCATTCACTGTAACAGTGTCTGATATCCACGTCCCTCACCGTAACAGTGTCTGATATCCACCTCCCTCACTGTAACAGGGTCTGTACCCACGTCTCTCACTGTAACAGTGTCTGATATCCACATCCCTCAGTGTAACAGTGTCTGATATAGCTCACATCCCTCACTGTAACAGTGTCTGATATCCAAATCCCTGACTGTAACAGTGTCTGATATAGCTCACATCCCTCACTGTAACAGTGTCTGATATCCACATCTCTCACTGTAACAGTGTCTGGTATAGCTCACATCCTTCACTGTAACAGTGTCTGATATCCACGTCCCTCACTGCAACAGTGTCTGATATCCACATACCTCAGTGTAATAGTGTCTGATATAGCTCACATCCCTCACTGTAACAGTGTCTGATATCCAAATCCCTGACTGTAACAGTGTCTGATATCCAAATCTCTCACTGTAACAGTGTCTGGTATAGCTCACATCCTTCACAGTAACAGTGTCTGATATAGCTCACATCCCTCACTGTAACAGTGTACGATACCCATGTCCCTCACTGTAACAGTGTCTGATACCCACGTCCCTCACTGTAACAGTGTCTGATACCCACGTCCCTCACTGTAACAGTGTCTGATATCCACGTCCCTCACTGTAACAGTGTCTGATATAGCTCACATCCCTCACTGTAACAGTGTACGATACCCATGTCCCTCACTGTAACAGTGTCTGATATCCACATCCCTCACTGTAACAGTATCTAATATAGCTCACATCCCTCACTGTAACAGTGTCTGAGATCCACATCCCTCACTGTAACAGTGTCTGCTATAGCTAACATCCCTTACTGTAACAGTGTCCGATACCCACGTCCCTCACTGTATCAGTGTCCTGATATCCACGTCCCTCACTGTAACAGTTTCTGATAGAGCTCACATCCCTGACTGTAACAGTGTCTGATAACCACATCTCTCACTGAAACAGTGTCTGGAATAGCTCACATCCTTCACTGTAACAGTGTCTGATATCCACGTCCCTCACTGTAACAGTGTCTGATATCCACTTCCCTCACCGTAACAGGGTCTGATATCCACATCCCTCACTGTAACAGTCTGAAATCCACGTCCCTCACTGTAACAGTGTCTGATACCCACGTCCCTCACTGTAACAGTGTCTGATATCCACATCCCTCAGTGTAATAGTGTCTGATATAGCTCACATCCCTTACTGTAACAGTGTCTGATATCCACATCGCTGACTGTAACAGTGTCTGATATAGCTCACATCCCTCACTGTAACAGTGTCTGATATCCACATCTCCCACTGTAACAGTGTCTGGTATAGCTCACATCCTTCACTTTAACAGTGTCTGATATCCACGTCCCTCACTGCAACAGTGTCTGATATCCACCTCCCTCACTGTAACAGGGTCTGATATCCACATCCCTCACTGTAACAGTCTGATATCCACGTCCCTCACTGTAACAGTGTCTGATATAGCTCACATCCCTCACTGTAACAGTGTCTGATACCCATGTCCCTCACTGTAACAGTGTCTCATACACACGTCCCTCACTGTAACAGTGTCTGATACCCATGTCCCTCACTGTAACAGTCTCTGATATCCACGTCCCTCACTGTAACAGTGTCTGATATCCAAGTCCCTCACTGTAACAGTGTCTGATACAGATCACATCCCTCACTGTAACAGTGTCTGATACAGCTCACATCCCTCACCGTAACAGTGTCTGATATCCACGTCCCTCACCGTAACAGTGTCTGATATCCACGTCCCTCACTGTAACAGTGTCTGATATCCACGTCCCTCACTGTAACAGTGTCTGATATAGATCACATCCCTCAATGTAACAGTGTCTGATATCCACATCTGTCACTGTAACAGTGTCTGGTATAGCTCACATCATTCACTGTAACAGTGTCTGATATCCACGTCCCTCACCGTAAAAGTGTCTGATATCCACCTCCCTCACTGTAACAGGGTCTGATATCCACATCCCTCAGTGTAATAGTGTCTGATATAGCTCACATCCCTCACTGTAACAATGTCTGATATCCAAATCCCTGACTGTAACAGTGTCTGATATAGCTCACATCCCTCACTGTAACAGTGTCTGATATCCACATCTCTCACTGTAACAGTGTCTGGTGTAGCTCACATCCTTCACTGTAACAGTGTCTGATATCCACGTCCCTCACTGCAACAGTGTCTGATATCCACGTCCCTCACTGTAACAGTGTCTGATACTCACGTCCCTCACTGTAACAGTGTCTGATATCCACATCCCTCAGTGTAATAGTGTCTGATATAGCTCACATCCCTCACTGTAACAGTGTCTGATATCCAAATCCCTGACTGTAACAGTGTCTGATATAGCTCACATCCCTCACTGTAACAGTGTCTGATATCCACATCTCTCACTGTAACAGTGTCTGGTATAGCTCACATCCCTCACTGTAACAGTGTACGATACCCATGTCCCTCACTGTAACAGTGTCTGATACCCACGTCCCTCACTGTAACAGTGTACGATACCCATGTCCCTCACTGTAACAGTGTCTGATATCCACATCCCTCACTGTAACAGTATCTAATATAGCTCACATCCCTCACTGTAACAGTGTCTGAAATCACATCCCTCACTGTAACAGTGTCTGCTATAGCTAACATCCCTCACTGTAACAGTGTCTGATATAGCTCACATCCTCACTGTAACAGTGTCTGATATCCACGTCCCTCACTGTAACAGTGTCTGATACCCACGTCCCTCACTGTAACAGTGTCTGATATCCACATCCCTCACTGTAACAGTGTCTGATATCCACATCCCTCACTGTAACAGTGTCTGATATACACGTCCCTCACTGTGACAGTGTCTGATATAGATCACATCCCTCACTGTAACAGTGTCTGATACCCACATCCCTCACTGTAACAGTGTCTGATACCCACCTCCCTCACTGTAACAGTGTCTGATATCCACCTCCCTCACTGTAAGTGTCTGATATCCACCTCCCTCACTGTAACAGTCTGATATCCACGTCCCTCACTGTAACAGTGTCTGATATCCACGTCCCTCACTGTAACAGTGTCTGATATAGCTCACATCCCACACTGTAAACTGTGTCTGATATCCACATCCCTCACTATAACAGTGTCTGATATCCACATCCCTCACTGTAACAGTGGCTGATACCCATGTCCCTCACTGTAACAGTGTCTGATATCCACATCCTCACTGTAACAGTGTCTGATATAGCTGACATCCCTCCATGTAACAGTGTCTGATATCCACGTCCCTCACTGTAACAGTGTCTGATATAGATCACATCCCTCACTGTAACAGTGTCTGATATAGTTCACATCTCTCACTGTAACAGTGTCTGATATCCACATCCTCACTGTAACAGTGTCTGATATCCACATCCTCAGTGTAACAGTGTCTGATATAGCTCACATCCCTCACTGCCTCACTGTAACAGTGTCTGAGATCCACATCCCTCACTGTAAGTGTCTGATATAGCTCACATCCCTTACTGTAACAGTGTCTGATATCCACGTCCCTCACTGTAACAGTGTCTGATACCCACGTCCTTCACTGTAACAGTTTGATATCCACATCCCTCACTGTAACAGTGTCTGATATAGCTCACATCCCTCACTGTAACAGTGTCTGCTATAGCTAACATCCCTCACTGCAATAGTGTCTGATATAGCTCACATCCCTTACTGTAACAGTGTCTGATATCCACGTCCCTCACTGTAACAGTGTCTGATACCCACGTCCCTCACTGTAACAGTGTCTGATATCCACATCCCTCACTGTAACAGTGTCTGATATCCACATCCCTCACTGTAACAGTGTCTGATATCCACGTCCCTCACTGTAACAGTGTCTGATATAGATCACATCCCTCACTGTAACAGTGCCTGATACCCACATCACTCACTGTAACAGTGTCTGATACCCACTTCCCTCACTGTAACAGTGTGTGATATCCACCTCCTCACTGTAAGTGTCTGATATCCACCTCCCTCACTGTAACAGTCTGATATCCAACGGTCCCTCACTGTAACAGTGTCTGATATCCACGTCCCTCACTGTCACAGTGTCTGATATAGCTCACATCCCTTACTGTAACAGTGTCTGATATCCACATCCCTCACTATAACAGTGCTGATATCCACATCCCTCACTGTAACAGTGTCCTGATACCCACGCCCCTCACTGTAACAGTGTCCGATATCCACATCCCTCACTGTAACAGTGTCTGATATAGCTCACATCCCTCAATGTAACAGTGTCTGATATCCACGTCACCTCACTGTACAGTGTCTGATATAGATCACATCCCTCACTGTAACAGTGTCTGATATAGTTCACATCTCTCACTGTAAGTGTCTGATATCCACATCCCTCACTGTAACAGTGTCTGATATCCACATCCCTCACTGTAACAGTGTCTGATATCCACATCCCTCACTGTAACAGTGTCTGATATAGCTCACATCCCTCACTGTAACACTGTCTGAGATCCACATCCCTCACTGTAACAGTGTCTGATATAGCTCACATCCCTCACTGTAACAGTGTCTGATATCCACGTCCCTCACAGTAACAGTGTCTGATACCCACGTCCCTCACTGTAAGTGTCTGATATCCACATCCCTCACTGTAACAGTGTCTGATATCCACATCCCTCACTGTAACAGTGTCTGATATAGCTCACATCCCTCACTGTAACACTGTCTGAGATCCACATCCCTCACTGTAACAGTGTCTGATATAGCTCACATGCCTCACTGTAACAGTGTCTGATATCCACGTCCCTCACTGTAACAGTGTCTGATACCCACGTCCCTCACTGTAACAGTGTCTGATATCAACATCCCTCACTGTAACAGTGTCTGATACCCACCTCCCTCACAGTAAGAGTGTCTGATATCACCTCCCTCACTGTAACAGCTGATATCCACGTCCCTCACTGTAACAGTGTCTGATATCCACGTCCCTCACTGTAACAGTGTCTGATACCCACGGCCCTCACTGTAACAGTGTCTGATACCTACGTCCCTCACTGTAACAGTGGTCTGATATAGCTCACATCCTCACTGTAACAGTGTCTGATACCCATGTCCCTCACTGTAACAGTGTCTGATATCCACCTCCCTCACTGTAACAGGGTCTGATATCCACATCCCTAACTGTAACAGTCTGATATCCACGTCCCTCACTGTAACAGTGTCTGATACAGCTCACATCCCTCACTGTAACAATGTCTGATACCCATGTCCCTCACTGTAACAGTGTCTCATACACACGTCCCTCACTGTAACAGTGTCTGATACCATGTCCCTCACTGTAACAGTGTCTGATATCCATGTCCCTCACTGAAACAGTGTCTGATATCCAAGTCCCTCACTGTAACAGTGTCTGATATAGATCACATCCCTCACTGTAACAGTGTCTGATATAGCTCACATCCCTCACCGTAACAGTGTCTGATATCCACGTCCCTCACCGTAACAGTGTCTGATATCCACGTCCCTCACTGTAACAGTGTCTGATATCCAAATCCCTGACTGTAACAGTGTCTGATATAGCTCACATCCCTCACTGTAACAGTGTCTGATATCCACATCTCTCACTGTAACAGTGTCTGGTATAGCTCACATCCTCACTGTAACAGTGTACGATACCATGTCCCTCACTGTAACAGTGTCTGATACCACGTCCCTCACTGTAACAGTGTACGATAGCCCATGTCCCTCACTGTAACAGTGTCTGATATCCACATCGCTCACTGTAACAGTATCTAATATAGCTCACATCCCCTCACTGTAACAGTGTCTGAGATCCACATCCCTCACTGTAACAGTGTCTGCTATAGCTAACATCCCTCACTGTAACAGTGTCTGATATAGCTCACATCCCTCACTGTAACAGTGTCTGATATCCACGTCCCTCACTGTAACAGTGTCCTGATACCCACGTCCCTCACTGTAACAGTGTCTGATATCCACATACCTCACTGTAACAGTGTCTGACATCCACGTCCCTCACTGTAACAGTGTCTGATATCCACGTCCCTCACTGTGACAGTGTCTGATATAGATCACATCCCTCACTGTAACAGTGTCTGATACCCACATCCCTCACTGTAACAGTGTCTGATACCCACCTCCCTCACTTGTAACAGTGTCTGATATCCACCTCCCTCACTGTAAGTGTCTGATATCCACCTCCCTCACTGTAACAGTCTGATATCCACGTCCCTCACTGTAACAGTGTCTGATATCCACGTCCCTCACTGTAACAGTGTCTGATATAGCTCACATCCCACACTGTAACTGTGTCTGATATCCACATCCCTCACTATAACAGTGTCTGATATCCACATCCCTCACTGTAACAGTGTCTGATACCCACGTCCCTCACTGTAACAGTGTCTGATATCCACATCCCTGACTGTAACAGTGTCTGATATAGCTGACATCCCTCAATGTAACAGTGTCTGATATCCACGTCCGTCACTGTAACAATGTCTCATATAGATGACATCCCTCACTGTAACAGTGTCTGATATAGCTCACATCTCTCACTGTAACAGTGTCTGATATCCACATCCCTCACTGTAACAGTGTCTGATATCCACATCCCTCACTGTAACAGTGTCTGATATAGCTCACATCCCTCACTGTAACAGTGTCTGAGATCCACATCCCTCACTGTAACAGTGTCTGATATAGCTCACATCCCTCACTGTAACAGTGTCCTGATATCCACGTCCCTCACTGTAACAGTGTCTGATACCCACGTCCCTCACTGTAACAGTTTGATATCCACATCCCTCACTGTAACAGTGTCTGATATAGCTCACATCCCTCACTGTAACAGTGTCTGAGATCCACATCCCTCACTGTAACAGTGTCTGCTGTAGCTAACATCCCTCACTGTAATAGTGTCTGATACAGCTCACATCCCTTACTGTAACAGTGTCTGATATCCACGTCCCTCACTGTAACAGTGTCTGATACCCACGTCCCTCACTGTAACAGGTCTGATATCCACATCCCTCACTGTAACAGTGTCTGATATAGCTCACATCCCTCACTGTAACAGTGTCTGATATCCACTTCCTTCACCGTAACAGGGTCTGATATCCACATCCCTCACTGTAACAGTCTGAAATCCACGTCCCTCACTGTAACAGTGTCTGATACCCACGTCCTCACTGTAACAGTGTCTGATACCCACGTCCTTCACTGTAACAGTTTTGATATCCACATCCCTCACTGTAACAGTGTCTGATATAGCTCACATCCCTCACTGTAACAGTGTCTGAGATCCACATCCCTCACTGTAACAGTGTCTGCTATAGCTAACATCCCTCACTGTAATAGTGTCTGATATAGCTCACATCCCTTACTGTAACAGTGTCTGATATCCACGTCCCTCACTGTAACAGTGTCTGATACCACGTCCCTCACTGTAACAGTGTCTGATATCCACATCCCTCACTGTAACAGTGTCTGATATCCACATCCCTCACTGTAACAGTGTCTGATATCCACGTCCCTCACTGTAACAGTGTCTGATATAGATCACATCCCTCACTGTAACAGTGCCTGATACCCACATCCCTCACTGTAACAGTGTCTGATACCCACCTCCCTCACTGTAACAGTGTCTGATATCCACCTCCCTCACTGTAAGTGTCTGATATCCACCTCCCTCACTGTAACAGTCCTGATATCCACGGTCCCCTCACTGTAACA
>NW_027277062.1:0-32153 GCF_030028105.1 Mobula birostris
CCTGAATCTCATGCCCTGAAACTCCTGCCCTCAAACTCATCTCCTGAATCTCATGCCCTGAAAATCATGCCCTGAATCTCATGCCGTGAAACCCTGCCGTCAAACACATGCACTGAAACTCATGCCCTGAGTCTCCTGTACTGATTCTCATGCCCTGAAACTCATGTCCAGAATCTCATGCCCTGAAACTCCTGCCCTCAAACTCATGCACGGAAACTCATGTCCTGAATCTCATGCCTTCAAACTCCTGTCCTGAATCACATGCCCTGAAAATCATGCCCTGAAACTACTGCACTGAAACTCATGTCCTGAACCTCATTCCCTGAAACTGCTGCCCTGAATATCATGCCATGAATCTCATATCCTGAAACTCATGTCCTGAATTACATGCCCTGAAACTCCTTCACTGAAACTCATGCCCTGAAACTCATGCCATGAATCTCATGCCCTGAAACTTCTGCCCTGAAACTCATGCACTGAATCTCATGCGCTAAATCTCATGATCTCAAACTCAAACCGTGAATCTCCTGCCCTGAAACTCATGCCCTGAATCTCAAGCTCTGAAACCCCTGCCCTGAAACTCATGCACTGAAAGACATGCCCTGAAACTCTTGCACTGAAACTCTTGCACTGAAACACCTGCCCTGAATCTCCTGCTTGAATCTCCTGCCCTGAAACTGCTGCCCTGAATCTCAAGCCCTGAAACCAGAGATTGAAACCCATGCCCTGAAACTCATGCCCTGAATCTCATGCCGTGAAACTCCTGTCCTCAAACTCATGCACTGAAACTCATGCTCTGAATCTCCTGCCCTGAAACTCCTGCACTGAAACACGTGCCCTAAAACACCTGCCTTGAAATTCAAACCCCGAATCTCATGCACTGAATCTCCTGCCCTGAATCTCCTGCCCTAAAACTCATGCCCAGAATCTCATGCCCTGAAAGTCCTGCACTGAAACTCCTGTCATGAAACTCTTGCCCTGAATCTCATGCCCTGAAACTCCTGCCATGAAACTACCGCCCTGAAACTGCTGCCCTGAATCTCAAGCCCTGAAACCACAGACCTGAAACTCATGCCCTGAAACTCATGTCCTGAATCTCATGCCCTGAAAGTCCTGCACTGAAACTCCTGTCATGAAACTCTTGCCCTGAATCTCATGCCCTGAAACTCCTGCCATGAAACTACCGCCCTGAAACTGCTGCCCTGAATCTCAAGCCCTGAAACCACAGACCTGAAGCTCATGCCCTGAAACTCATGTCCTGAATCTCATGCCCTGAAACTCATGCCCTGAATCTCATCCCTGAAACTACTGCACTTAAACTCATGTCCTCAATCTCATGCCCTGAAACTGCTGCCCTGAATATCATGCCATGAATCTCATATCCTGAAACTCATGCCCTGAATTACATGCCCTGAAACTCCTTCACTGAAAATCATGCCCTGAAACTCATGCCTTGAATATCAAGCCCTGAAACTCATGCCCTGAAACTCATGCCCTGAATCTCATGCCGTGAAACTCCTGCCCTCAAACTCATGCACTGAAACTCATACCCTGAATCTCCTGTCCTGAAACTCTTGCACTGAATCTCATGCCTTGAAACCCCTGCCCTCAAACTCCTGCACTGAAACTCATGCCCTGAATCTCCCGTCCTGAAACTCATGCCCTGAATCTCATGCCCTGAATCTCATGCCCTGAATTTCCTGCCCTGAAACTCATGCCCTGAATCTCATGCCCTGAAAGTCCTGCACTGAAACTCCTGTCATGAAACTCTTGCCCTGAATCTCATGCCCTGATTCTCCTGCCCTGAAACTCATGCCGTGAATCTCATGCCGTGAAACCCCTGCCCTCAAACTCATGCACTGAAACTCATGCCCTGAATCTCCTGTCCTGAAACTTATGCCCTGAATCTCATGCCCTGAAATTCATGCACTGAAACTCATCCCCTGAATGTCAAGCTCTGAAACTCAAGCCCTGATTCTCCTGCCCTGAAACTCACGCCCTGAATCTCATACACTGAAACTCCTGCCCTGAAACTCATGCCCTGAAACTCATGCCCTGAATCTCTTGCCTTGAAACTCCTGCCATGAAACTCCTGCCCTGAAACTGCTGCCCTGACTCTCAAGCCCTGAAACCACAGACCTGAAACTCATCCCCTGAAACTCATGTCCTGAATCTCATGCCCTGAAACTCATACCCTGAATCTCATGCCGTGAAACTCCTGCCCTCAAACTCATGCACTTAAACTCATGCCCTGAATCTCCTGTCCTGAAACTCTTGCCCTGCATCTCATGCCGTGAAACCCCTGCCCTCAAACTCATGCACTGAAACTCATGCCCTGAATCTCCTGTCCTGAAACTCATGCCCTGAATCTCATGCCCTGAATCTCATGCCCTGAAATTCATGCACTGAAACTCATCCCCTGAATGTCATGCTCTGAAACTCAAGCCCTGATTCTCATGCCCTGAAACTCATGCCCTGAATCTCATGCCGTGAAACTCCTGCCCTCAAACTCATGCACTGAAACACATGCTCTGAATCTCCTGCGCTGAAAGTCCTGCACTGAAACACGTGCCCTAAAATACCTGCCTTGAAACTCAAGCCCCGAATCTCATGCCCTGAATCTCCTGCCCTGAATCTCCTGCCCTGAAACTCATGCCCAGAATCTCATGCCCTGAAACTCTTGCACTGAAACACCTACCCTAAAACTCATGCCCTGAATCTCATGCCCTGAAATTCCGGCCCTGAAACTCATGCCCTGAATCTCATGCCCTGAAACTCCTGCACTGAAACTCCTGCCATGAAAATCTTGCCCTCAATCTCATGCCCTGAAACTCCTGCCATGAAACTCCTGCCATGAAACTGCTGCCCTGAATCTCAAGCCCTGAAACCACAGACCTGAAACTCATGCCCTGAAACTCATGTCCTGAATCTCATGCCCTGAAACTCATGCCCTGAATCTCCTGTCCTGAATCTCATGCACTCAATCTCATGCCCCGAAATTCATGCACTGAAACTCATTCCCTGAATCTCATGCCCTGAAACTGCTGCTTTGAAACTGCTGCCCTGAATCTCAAGACCTGAAACCACAGACCTGAAACTCATGCC
The DNA here is from genome assembly GCF_030028105.1 of Mobula birostris. Taxonomy (NCBI): domain Eukaryota; kingdom Metazoa; phylum Chordata; class Chondrichthyes; order Myliobatiformes; family Myliobatidae; genus Mobula; species Mobula birostris. The sequence continues at coordinate 3,106 of NW_027277062.1, forward strand.
CTGAAACTCATGTCCAAAATCTCATGCCATGAAACTCATGCCCTGAATCTCATGCCGTGAAACTCCTGCCCTCAAACTCATGCCCTGAAACTCATGCCCTGAATCTCATGCCCTGAATCTCATGCCCTGAAATTCATGCACTGAAACTCATCCCCTGAATGTCATGCTCTGAAACTCAAGCCCAGATTCTCCTGCCCTGAAACTCATGCCCTGAAACTCATGCCCTGAATCTCATGCCCTGAAACTGCTGCTCTGAATATCATGCGCTAAATCTCAGGACCTTAAACTCAAGCCGTGAATCTCCTGCCCTGAAACTGCTGCCCTGAATCTCAAGCCCTGAACCCACAGACCTGAAACCCATGCCCTGAAACTCGTCCTGAATCTCATGCCCTGAAACTCATGCCCTGAAACTCATGCCCTGAATCTCATGCCGTGAAACTCCTGCCCTCAAACTCATGCACTGAAACACATGCTCTGAATCTCGTGCCCTGAATCTCCTGCCTTGAAACTCATGCCCTGAATCTCATGCCCTCAAACTCTTGCACTGAAACACCTGCCCTAAAACACATGCCCTGAATGCCATGCCCTGAAATTCCTGCCCTGAAACTCATGCCCTGAATCTCATGCCCTGAAACTCTTGCACTGAAACACCTACCCTAAAACTCATGCCCTGAATCTCATGCCCTGAATTTCCTGCCCTGAAACTCATGCCCTGAATCTCATGCCCTGAAAGTCCTGCACTGAAACTCCTGTCATGAAACTCTTGCCCTGAATCTCATGCCCTGAAACTCCTGCCATGAAACTACCGCCCTGAAACTGCTGCCCTGAATCTCAAGCCCTGAAACCACAGACCTGAAACTCATCCCCTGAAACTCATGTCCTGAATCTCATGCCCTGAAACTCATGCCCTGAATCTCATACACTGAAACTCCTGCCCTGAAACTCATGCCCTGAAACTCATGCCCTGAATCTCTTCCCCTGAAACTCCTGCCATGAAACTCCTGCCCTGAAACTGCTGCCCTGAATCTCAAGCCCTGAAACCACAGACCTGAAACTCATCCCCTGAAACTCATGTCCTGAATATCATGCCCTGAAACTCATGCCCTGAATCTCATGCCGTGAAACTCCTGCCCTCAAACTCATGCACTTAAACTCATGCCCTGAATCTCCTGTCCTGAAACTCTTGCCCTGCATCTCATGCCGTGAAACCCCTGCCCTCAAACTCATGCACTGAAACTCATGCCCTGAATCTCCTGTCCTGAAACTCATGCCCTGAATCTCATGCCCTGAATCTCATGCCCTGAAATTCATGCACTGAAACTCATCCCCTGAATGTCATGCTCTGAAACTCAAGCCCTGATTCTCATGCCCTGAAACTCATGCCCTGAATCTCATGCCGTGAAACTCCTGCCCTCAAACTCATGCACTGAAACACATGCTCTGAATCTCCTGCGCTGAAAGTCCTGCACTGAAACACGTGCCCTAAAATACCTGCCTTGAAACTCAAGCCCCGAATCTCATGCCCTGAATCTCCTGCCCTGAATCTCCTGCCCTGAAACTCATGCCCAGAATCTCATGCCCTGAAACTCTTGCACTGAAACACCTACCCTAAAACTCATGCCCTGAATCTCATGCCCTGAAATTCCGGCCCTGAAACTCATGCCCTGAATCTCATGCCCTGAAACTCCTGCCTGAAACTCCTGCCATGAAAATCTTGCCCTCAATCTCATGCCCTGAAACTCCTGCCATGAAACTCCTGCCCTGAAACTGCTGCCCTGAATCTCAAGCCCTGAAACCACAGACCTGAAACTCATGCCCTGAAACTCATGTCCTGAATCTCATGCCATGAAACTCATGCCCTGAATCTCATGCCGTGAAACTCCTGCCCTCAAACTCATGCCCTGAAACTCATGCCCTGAATCTCATGCCCTGAATCTCATGCCCTGAAATTCATGCACTGAAACTCATCCCCTGAATGTCATGCTCTGAAACTCAAGCCCAGATTCTCCTGCCCTGAAACTCATGCCCTGAAACTCATGCCCTGAATCTCATGCCCTGAATCTCATGCCCTGAAACTGCTGCTCTGAATATCATGCGCTAAATCTCATGACCTTAAACTCAAGCCGTGAATCTCCTGCCCTGAAACTGCTGCCCTGAATCTCAAGCCCTGAAACCACAGACCTGAAACCCATGCCCTGAAACTCGTCCTGAATCTCATGCCCTGAAACTCATGCCCTGAAACTCATGCCCTGAATCTCATGCCGTGAAACTCCTGCCCTCAAACTCATGCACTGAAACACATGCTCTGAATCTCGTGCCCTGAATCTCCTGCCTTGAAACTCATGCCCTGAATCTCATGCCCTCAAACTCTTGCACTGAAACACCTGCCCTAAAACACATGCCCTGAATGCCATGCCCTGAAATTCCTGCCCTGAAACTCATGCCCTGAATCTCATGCCCTGAAACTCTTGCACTGAAACACCTACCCTAAAACTCATGCCCTGAATCTCATGCCCTGAATTTCCTGCCCTGAAATTCATGCCCTGAATCTCATGCCCTGAAAGTCCTGCACTGAAACTCCTGTCATGAAACTCTTGCCCTGAATCTCATGCCCTGAAACTCCTGCCATGAAACTACCGCCCTGAAACTGCTGCCCTGAATCTCAAGCCCTGAAACCACAGACCTGAAACTCATCCCCTGAAACTCATGTCCTGAATCTCATGCCCTGAAACTCATGCCCTGAATCTCATACACTGAAACTCCTGCCCTGAAACTCATGCCCTGAAACTCATGCCCTGAATCTCTTGCCCTGAAACTCCTGCCATGAAACTCCTGCCCTGAAACTGCTGCCCTGAATCTCAAGCCCTGAAACCACAGACCTGAAACTCATCCCCTGAAACTCATGTCCTGAATATCATGCCCTGAAACTCATGCCCTGAATCTCATGCCGTGAAACTCCTGCCCTCAAACTCATGCACTTAAACTCATGCCCTGAATCTCCTGTCCTGAAACTCTTGCCCTGCATCTCATGCCGTGAAACCCCTGCCCTCAAACTCATGCACTGAAACTCATGCCCTGAATCTCCTGTCCTGAAACTCATGCCCTGAATCTCATGCCCTGAATCTCATGCCCTGAAATTCATGCACTGAAACTCATCCCCTGAATGTCATGCTCTGAAACTCAAGCCCTGATTCTCATGCCCTGAAACTCATGCCCTGCATATCATACCCCGAAACTCCTGCCCTGAATCACCTGCCCTGAAACTCATGCCCTGAATCTCAAGCCCTGAAACTGCTGCGCTGAAACTGCTGCGCTGAATCTCAAGCCCGGAAACCACAGACCTGAAACTCATGCCCTGAAACTCATGTCCTGAATCTCATGCCCTGAAACTCCTGCCCTCAAACTCATCTCCTGAATCTCATGCCCTGAAAATCATGCCCTGAATCTCATGCCGTGAAACCCTGCCGTCAAACACATGCACTGAAACTCATGCCCTGAATCTCCTGTACTGATTCTCATGCCCTGAAACTCATGTCCAGAATCTCATGCCCTGAAACTCCTGCCCTCAAACTCATGGACGGAAACTCATGTCCTGAATCTCATGCCCTGAAATTCCGGCCCTGAAACTCATGCCCTGAATCTCATGCCCTGAAACTCCTGCACTGAAACTCCTGCCATGAAAATCTTGCCCTGAATCTCATGCCCTGAAACTCCTGCCATGAAACTCCTGCCCTGAAACTGCTGCCCTGAATCTCAAGCCCCTAAACCACAGACCTGAAACTCATGCCCTGAAACTCATGTCCTGAATCTCATGCCCTGAAACTCATGCCCTGAATCTCCTGTCCTGAATCTCATGCACTCAATCTCATGCCCCGAAATTCATGCACTGAAACTCATCCCCTGAATCTCATGCCCTGAAACTGCTGCTTTGAAACTGCTGCCCTGAATCTCAAGCCCTGAAACCACAGACCTGAAACTGATGCCCAGAAACTCATGTCCAAAATCTCATGCCATGAAACTCATGCCCTGAATCTCATGCCGTGAAACTCCTGCCCTCAAACTCATGCCCTGAAACTCATGCCCTGAATCTCCTGTCCTGAAACTCATGCCCTGAATCTAATGCCCTGAATCTCATGCCCTGAAATTCATGCACTGAAACTCATCCCCTGAATGTCATGCTCTGAAACTCAAGCCCAGATTCTCCTGCCCTGAAACTCATGCCCTGAAACTCATGCCCTGAATCTCATGCCCTGAAACTGCTGCTCTGAATATCATGCGCTAAATCTCAGGACCTTAAACTCAAGCCGTGAATCTCCTGCCCTGAAACTGCTGCCCTGAATCTCAAGCCCTGAAACCACAGACCTGAAACCCATGCCCTGAAACTCGTCCTGAATCTCATGCCCTGAAACTCATGCCCTGAAACTCATGCCCTGAAACTCATGCCCTGAATCTCATGCCGTGAAACTCCTGCCCTCAAACTCATGCACTGAAACACATGCTCTGAATCTCCTGCGCTGAAAGTTCTGCACTGAAACACGTGCCCTAAAATTCCTGCCTTGAAACTCAAGCCCCGAATCTCATGCCCTGAATCTCCTGCCCTGAATCTCCTGCCTTGAAACTCATGCCCTGAATCTCATGCCCTCAAACTCTTGCACTGAAACACCTGCCCTAAAACACATGCCCTGAATGTCATGCCCTGAAATTCCTGCCCTGAAACTCATGCCCTGAATCTCATGCCCTGAAACTCTTGCACTGAAACACCTACCCTAAAACTGATGCCCTGAATCTCATGCCCTGAATTTCCTGCCCTGAAACTCATGCCCTGAATCTCATGCCCTGAAAGTCCTGCACTGAAACTCCTGTCATGAAACTCTTGCCCTGAATCTCATGCCCTGAAACTCCTGCCATGAAACTACCGCCCTGAAACTGCTGCCCTGAATCTCAAGCCCTGAAACCACAGACCTGAAACTCATGCCCTGAAACTCATGTCCTGAATCTCATGCCCTGAAACTCATGCCCTGAATCTCATGCCGTGAAACTCCTGCCCTCAAACTCATGCACTGAAACTCATGCCCTGAATCTCCTGTCCTGAAACTCTTGCACTGAATCTCATGCCTTGAAACCCCTGCCCTCAAACTCCTGCACTGAAACTCATGCCCTGAATCTCCCGTCCTGAAACTCATGCCCTGAATCTCATGCCCTGAATCTCATGCCCTGAATTTCCTGCCCTGAAACTCATGCCCTGAATCTCATGCCCTGAAAGTCCTGCACTGAAACTCCTGTCATGAAACTCTTGCCCTGAATCTCATGCCCTGATTCTCCTGCCCTGAAACTCATGCCCTGAATGTCATACCCTGAAACTCCTACCCTGAATCACCTGCGCTGAAACTCATGCCCTGAATCTCATGCCCTGAAACTGCTGCTCTGAAACTGCTGCGCTGAATCTCAAGCCCGGAAACCACAGACCTGAAACTCATGCCCTGAAACTCATGTCCTGAAGCTCTTGCCCTGAAACTCCTGCCCTCAAACTCATGCCCTGAATCTCATTACGCTGAAATTCATGCCGTGAATCTCATGCCGTGAAACCCCTGCCCTCAAACTCATGCTCTGAAACTCATGCCCTGAATCTCCTGTCCTGAAACTCATGCCCTGAATCTCATGCTCTGAAATTCATGCACTGAAACTCATCCCCTGAATGTCATGCTCTGAAACTCAAGCCCTGATTCTCCTGCCCTGAAACTCACGCCCTGAATCTCATACACTGAAACTCCTGCCCTGAAACTCATGCCCTGAAACTCATGCCCTGAATCTCTTGCCCTGAATCTCCTGCCATGAAACTCCTGCCCTGAAACTGCTGCCCTGAATCTCAAGCCCTGAAACCACAGACCTGAAACTCATCCCCTGAAACTCATGTCCTGAATCTCATGCCCTGAAACTCATGCCCTGAATCTCATGCCGTGAAACTCCTGCCCTCAAACTCATGCACTTAAACTCATGCCCTGAATCTCCTGTCCTGAAACTCTTGCCCTGCATCTCATGCCGTGAAACCCCTGCCCTCAAACTCATGCACTGAAACTCATGCCCTGAATCTCCTGTCCTGAAACTCATGCCCTGAATCTCATGCCCTGAATCTCATGCCCTGAAATTCATGCACTGAAACTCATCCCCTGAATGTCATGCTCTGAAACTCAAGCCCTGATTCTCATGCCCTGAAACTCATGCCCTGAATATCATACCCCGAAACTCCTGCCCTGAATCACCTGCCCTGAAACTCATGCCCTGAATCTCAAGCCCTGAAACTGCTGCGCTGAAACTGCTGCGCTGAATCTCAAGCCCGGAAACCACAGACCTGAAACTCATGCCCTGAAACTCATGTCCTGAATCTCATGCCCTGAAACTCCTGCCCTCAAACTCATCTCCTGAATCTCATGCCCTGAAAATCATGCCCTGAATCTCATGCCGTGAAACCCTGCCGTCAAACACATGCACTGAAACTCATGCCCTGAATCTCCTGTACTGATTCTCATGCCCTGAAACTCATGTCCAGAATCTCATGCCCTGAAACTCCTGCCCTCAAACTCATGCACGGAAACTCATGTCCTGAATCTCATGCCTTCAAACTCCTGTCCTGAATCACATGCCCTGAAAATCATGCCCTGAAACTACTGCACTGAAACTCATGTCCTGAACCTCATACCCTGAAACTGCTGCCCTGAATATCATGCCATGAATCTCATATCCTGAAACTCATGTCCTGAATTACATGCCCTGAAACTCCTTCACTGAAACTCATGCCCTGAAACTCATGCCATGAATCTCATGCCCTGAAACTTCTGCCCTGAAACTCATGCACTGAATCTCATGCGCTAAATCTCATGACCTCAAACTCAAACCGTGAATCTCCTGCCCTGAAACTCATGCCCTGAATCTCAAGCTCTGAAACCCCTGCCCTGAAACTCATGCACTGAAAGACATGCCCTGAATCTCCTGCCCTGAATCTCCTGCCCTGAAACTGCTGCCCTGAATCTCAAGCCCTGAAACCAGAGATTGAAACCCATGCCCTGAAACTCATGCCCTGAATCTCATGCCGTGAAACTCCTGTCCTCAAACTCATGCACTGAAACTCATGCTCTGAATCTCCTGCCCTGAAACTCCTGCACTGAAACACGTGCCCTAAAACACCTGCCTTGAAATTCAAACCCCGAATCTCATGCACTGAATCTCCTGCCCTGAATCTCCTGCCCTGAAACTCATGCCCAGAATCTCATGCCCTGAAACTCTTGCACTGAAACACCTACCCTAAAACTCATGCCCTGAATCTCATGCCCTGAAATTCCGGCCCTGAAACTCATGCCCTGAATCTCATGCCCTGAAACTCCTGCACTGAAACTCCTGCCATGAAAATCTTGCCCTCAATCTCATGCCCTGAAACTCCTGCCATGAAACTCCTGCCCTGAAACTGCTGCCCTGAATCTCAAGCCCTGAAACCACAGACCTGAAACTCATGCCCTGAAACTCATGTCCTGAATCTCATGCCCTGAAACTCATGCCCTGAATCTCCTGTCCTGAATCTCATGCACTGAATCTCATGCCCCGAAATTCATGCACTGAAACTCATCCCCTGAATCTCATGCCCTGAAACTGCTGCTTTGAAACTGCTGCCCTGAATCTCAAGCCCTGAAACCACAGACCTGAAACTCATGCCCTGAGACTCATGTCCAAAATCTCATGCCATGAAACTCATGCCCTGAATCTCATGCCGTGAAACTCCTGCCCTCAAACTCATGCCCTGAAACTCATGCCCTGAATCTCATGCCCTGAATCTCATGCCCTGAAATTCATGCACTGAAACTCATCCCCTGAATGTCATGCTCTGAAACTCAAGCCCAGATTCTCCTGCCCTGAAACTCATGCCCTGAAACTCATGCCCTGAATCTCATGCCCTGAAACTGCTGCTCTGAATATCATGCGCTAAATCTCATGACCTTAAACTCAAGCCGTGAATCTCCTGCCCTGAAACTGCTGCCCTGAATCTCAAGCCCTGAAACCACAGACCTGAAACCCATGCCCTGAAACTCGTCCTGAATCTCATGCCCTGAAACTCATGCCCTGAAACTCATGCCCTGAATCTCATGCCGTGAAACTCCTGCCCTCAAACTCATGCACTGAAACACATGCTCTGAATCTCCTGCGCTGAAAGTCCTGCACTGAAACACGTGCCCTAAAATACCTGCCTTGAAACTCAAGCCCCGAATCTCATGCCCTGAATCTCCTGCCCTGAATCTCCTGCCTTGAAACTCATGCCCTGAATCTCATGCCCTCAAACTCTTGCACTGAAACACCTGCCCTAAAACACATGCCCTGAAACTCATGCCCTGAATATCATACCCCGAAACTCCTGCCCTGAATCACCTGCCCTGAAACTCCTGCCCTGAATCTCAAGCCCTGAAACTGCTGCGCTGAAACTGCTGCGCTGAATCTCAAGCCCGGAAACCACAGACCTGAAACTCATGCCCTGAAACTCATGTCCTGAATCTCATGCCCTGAAACTCCTGCCCTCAAACTCATCTCCTGAATCTCATGCCCTGAAAATCATGACCTGAATCTCATGCCGTGAAACCCTGCCGTCAAACACATGCACTGAAACTCATGCCCTGAATCTCCTGTACTGATTCTCATGCCCTGAAACTCATGTCCAGAATCTCATGCCCTGAAACTCCTGCCCTCAAACTCATGCACGGAAACTCATGTCCTGAATCTCATGCCTTCAAACTCCTGTCCTGAATCACATGCCCTGAAAATCATGCCCTGAAACTACTGCACTGAAACTCATGTCCTGAACCTCATACCCTGAAACTGCTGCCCTGAATATCATGCCATGAATCTCATATCCTGAAACTCATGTCCTGAATTACATGCCCTGAAACTCCTTCACTGAAACTCATGCCCTGAAACTCATGCCATGAATCTCATGCCCTGAAACTTCTGCCCTGAAACTCATGCACTGAATCTCATGCGCTAAATCTCATGACCTCAAACTCAAACCGTGAATCTCCTGCCCTGAAACTCATGCCCTGAATCTCAAGCTCTGAAACCCCTGCCCTGAAACTCATGCACTGAAAGACATGCCCTGAAACTCTTGCACTGAAACTCTTGCACTGAAACACCTGCCCTGAATCTCCTGCCCTGAATCTCCTGCCCTGAAACTGCTGCCCTGAATCTCATGCCCTGAAACTGCTGCTCTGAAACTGCTGCGCTGAATCTCAAGCCCGGAAACCACAGACCTGAAACTCATGCCCTGAAACTCATGTCCTGAATCTCATGCCCTGAAACTCCTGCCCTCAAACTCATGCCCTGAATCTCATGCCCTGAAACTCATGCCGTGAATCTCATGCCGTGAAACCCCTGCCTCAAACTCATGCACTGAAACTGATGCCCTGAATCTCCTGTCCTGAAACTCATGCACTGAATCTCATGCCCTGAAATTCATGCACTGAAACTCATCCCCTGAATGTCATGCTCTGAAACTCAAGCCCTGATTCTCCTGCCCTGAAACTCACGCCCTGAATCTCATACACTGAAACTCCTGCCCTGAAACTCATGCCCTGAAACTCATGCCCTGAATCTCTTGCCCTGAAACTCCTGCCATGAAACTCCTGCCCTGAAACTGCTGCCCTGAATCTCAAGCCCTGAAACCACAGACCTGAAATCCATCCCCTGAAACTCATCCCCGAATGTCATGCTCTGAAACTCAAGCCCTGATTCTCATGCCCTGAAACTCATGCCCTGAATATCATACCCCGAAACTCCTGCCCTGAATCACCTGCCCTGAAACTCATGCCCTGAATCTCAAGCCCTGAAACTGCTGCGCTGAAACTGCTGCGCTGAATCTCAAGCCCGGAAACCACAGACCTGAAACTCATGCCCTGAAACTCATGTCCTGAATCTCATGCCCTGAAACTCCTGCCCTCAAACTCATCTCCTGAATCTCATGCCCTGAAAATCATGACCTGAATCTAATGCCGTGAAACCCTGCCGTCAAACACATGCACTGAAACTCATGCCCTGAATCTCCTGTACTGATTCTCATGCCCTGAAAGTCATGTCCAGAATCTCATGCCCTGAAACTCCTGCCCTCAAACTCATGCACGGAAACTCATGCCCTGAATCTCATGCCTTCAAACTCCTGTCCTGAATCACATGCCCTGAAACTCATGCCCTGAAACTACTGCACTGAAACTCATGTCCTGAACCTCATACCCTGAAACTGCTGCCCTGAATATCATGCCATGAATCTCATATCCTGAAACTCATGTCCTGAATTACATGCCCTGAAACTCCTTCACTGAAACTCATGCCCTGAAACTCATGCCATGAATCTCATGCCCTGAAACTTCTGCCCTGAAACTCATGCACTGAATCTCATGCGCTAAATCTCATGACCTCAAACTCAAACCGTGAATCTCCTGCCCTGAAACTCATGCCCTGAATCTCAAGCTCTGAAACCCCTGCCCTGAAACTCATGCACTGAAAGACATGCCCTGAAACTCTTGCACTGAAACTCTTGCACTGAAACACCTGCCCTGAATCTCCTGCCCTGAATCTCCTGCCCTGAAACTGCTACCCTGAATCTCAAGCCCTGAAACCAGAGATTGAAACCCATGCCCTGAAACTCATGCCCTGAATCTCATGCCGTGAAACTCCTGCCCTCAAACTCATGCACTGAAACTTATGCTCTGAATCTCCTGCCCTGAAACTCCTGCACTGAAATACGTGCCCTAAAACACCTGCCTTGAAACTCAAGCCCCGAATCTCATGCCCTGAATCTCCTGCCCTGAATCTCCTGCTTTGAAACTCATGCCCTGAATCTCATGCCCTCAAACTCTTGCTCTGAATCTCCTGCCCTGAAACCCCTGCACTGAAACACGTGCCCTAAAACACCTGCCTTGAAACTCAAGCCCCGAATCTCATGCCCTGAATCTCCTGCCATGAATCTCCTGCCTTGAAACTCATGCCCTGAATCTCATGCCCTCAAACTCTTGCACTGAAACACCTGCCCTAAAACACATGCCCTGAAATTCCTGCCCTGAAACTCATGCCCTGAATCTCATGCCCTGAAACTCTTGCACTGAAACACCTACCCTAAAACTCATGCCCTGAATCTCATGCCCTGAATTTCCTGCCCTGAAACTCCTGCCATGAAACTCTTGCCCTGAATCTCATGCCCTGAAACTCCTGCCATGAAACTACTGCCCTGAAACTGCTGCCCTGAATCTCAAGCCTTGAAACTGCTGCGCTGAAACTGCTGCGCTGAAACTGCTGCGCTGAATCTCAAGCCCGGAAACCACAGACCTGAAACTCATGCCCTCAAACTCATGCCCTGAAAATTATATCCTGAATCTCATGCCGTGAAACCCTGCCCTCAAACTCATGCTCTGAAACTCATGCCCTGAATCTCTTGTCCTGAAACTCATGCCCTGAATTTTATGCCCTGAATCTCATGCCCTGAAATTCATGCACTGAAACTGATCCCCTGAATGTCATGCTTGAAACTCAAGCCATGATTCTCCTGCCCTGAAACTCATGTACTGAATCTCATGCCCTGAATCTCTTTCCCTGAAACTCCTGCCATGAAACTCCTGCCCTGAAACTGCTGCCCTGAATCTCAAGCCCTGAAACCACAGACCTGAAACTCATCCACTGAAACTCATGTCCTGAATCTCATGCCGTGAAACTCCTGCCCTCAAACTCATGCACTTAAACTCATGCCCTGAATCTCCTGTCCTGAAACTCTTGCCCTGAATCTCATGCCGTGAAACCCCTGCCCTCAAACTCATGCACTGAAACTCATGCCCTGAATCTCCTGTCCTGAAACTCAAGCCCTGATTCTCATGCCCTGAAACTCATGCCCTGAATATCATACCCCGAAACTCCTGCCCTGAATCACCTGCCCTGAAACTCATGCCCTGAATCTCAAGCCCTGAAACTGCTGCGCTGAAACTGCTGCGCTGAATCTCAAGCCCGGAAACCACAGACCTGAAACTCATGCCCTGAAACTCATGTCCTGAATCTCATGCCCTGAAACTCCTGCCCTCAAACTCATGTCCTGAATCTCATGCCCTGAAAATCATGCCCTGAATCTCATGCCGTGAAAGCCTGCCCTCAAACTCATGCACTGAATCTCATGCCCTGAAATTCATGCACTGAAACTCATCCCCTGAATGTCATGCTCTGAAACTCAAGCCCTGATTCTCCTGCCCTGAAACTCATGTACTGAATCTCATGCCCTGAAACTCATGTCCTGAATCTCATGCCCTGAAACTCCTGCCCTCAAACTCATGCACTGAAACTCATGCCCTGAATCTCATGCCCTGAAACTCATGTGCTGAAACTCATGCCCTGAATTACATGCCCTGAAACTCCTTCACTGAAACTCATGCCCTGAAACTCATGCCATGAATCTCATGCCCTGAAACTTCTGCCCTGAAACTCATGCACTGAATCTCATGCGCTAAATCTCATGACCTCAAACTCAAACCGTGAATCTCCTGCCCTGAAACTCATGCCCTGAATCTCAAGCTCTGAAACCCCTGCCCTGAAACTCATGCACTGAAAGACATGCCCTGAAACTCTTGCACTGAAATACGTGCCCTAAAACACCTGCCTTGAAACTCAAGCCCCGAATCTCATGCCCTGAATCTCCTGCCCTGAATCTCCTGCCTTGAAACTCATGCCCTGAATCTCATGCCCTCAAATTCTTGCTCTGAATCTCCTGCCCTGAAACCCCTGCACTGAAACACGTGCCCTAAAACACCTGCCTTGAAACTCAAGCCCCGAATCTCATGCCCTGAAACTCATGCCCTGAAACTCATGCCCTGAATCTCATGCCGTGAAACTCCTGCCCTCAATCTCATGCACTGAAACACATGCTCTGAATCTCCTGCGCTGAAAGTTCTGCACTGAAACACGTGCCCTAGAATACCTGCCTTGAAACTCAAGCCCCGAATCTCATGCCCTGAATCTCCTGCCCTGAATCTCCTGCCTTGAAACTCATGCCCTGAATCTCATGCCCTCAAACACTTGCACTGAAACACCAGCCCTAAAACACATGCCCTGAATGTCATGCCCTGAAATTCCTGCCCTTGAAACTCATGCCCTGAATCTCATGCCCTGAAACTCTTGCACTGAAACACCTACCCTAAAACTCATGCACTGAATCTCATGCCCTGAATTTCCTGCCCTGAAACTTATGCCCTGAATCTCATGCCCTGAAAGTCCTGCACTGAAACTCCTGTCATGAAACTCTTGCCCTGAATCTCATACACTGAAACTCCTGCCCTGAATCTCTTGCCCTGAAACTCCTGCCATGAAACTCCTGCCCTGAAACTGCTGCCCTGAATCTCAAGCCCTGAAACCACAGACCTGAAACTCATGCCCTGAAACTCATGTCCTGAATCTCATGCCCTGAAACTCATGCCCTGAATCTCATGCCGTGTAACTCCTGCCCTCAAACTCATGCACCGAAACTCATGCCCTGAATCTCCTGTCCTGAAACTCTTGCACTGAATCTCATGCCTTGAAACCCCTGCCCTCAAACTCCTGCACTGAAACTCATGCCCTGAATCTCCCGTCCTGAAACTCATGCCCTGAATCTCATGTCCTGAATCTCATGCCCTGAATTTCCTGCCCTGAAACTCATGCCCTGAATCTCATGCCCTGAAAGTCCTGCACTGAAACTCCTGTCATGAAACTCTTGCCCTGAATCTCATGCCCTGATTCTCCTGCCCTGAAACTCATGCCGTGAATCTCATGCCGTGAAACCCCTGCCCTCAAACTCATGCACTGAAACTCATGCCCTGAATCTCCTGTCCTGAAACTTATGCCCTGAATCTCATGCCCTGAAATTCATGCACTGAAACTCATCCCCTGAATGTCAAGCTCTGAAACTCAAGCCCTGATTCTCCTGCCCTGAAACTCACGCCCTGAATCTCATACACTGAAACTCCTGCCCTGAAACTCATGCCCTGAAACTCATGCCCTGAATCTCTTGCCCTGAAACTCCTGCCATGAAACTCCTGCCCTGAAACTGCTGCCCTGACTCTCAAGCCCTGAAACCACAGACCTGAAACTCATCCCCTGAAACTCATGTCCTGAATCTCATGCCCTGAAACTCATGCCCTGAATCTCATGCCGTGAAACTCCTGCCCTCAAACTCATGCACTTAAACTCATGCCCTGAATCTCCTGTCCTGAAACTCTTGCCCTGCATCTCATGCCGTGAAACCCCTGCCCTCAAACTCATGCACTGAAACTCATGCCCTGAATCTCCTGTCCTGAAACTCATGCCCTGAATCTCATGCCCTGAATCTCATGCCCTGAAATTCATGCACTGAAACTCATCCCCTGAATGTCATGCTCTGAAACTCAAGCCCTGATTCTCATGCCCTGAAACTCATGCCCTGAATCTCATGCCGTGAAACTCCTGCCCTCAAACTCATGCACTGAAACACATGCTCTGAATCTCCTGCGCTGAAAGTCCTGCACTGAAACACGTGCCCTAAAATACCTGCCTTGAAACTCAAGCCCCGAATCTCATGCCCTGAATCTCCTGCACTGAATCTCCTGCCCTGAAACTCATGCCCAGAATCTCATGCCCTGAAACTCTTGCACTGAAACACCTACCCTAAAACTCATGCCCTGAATCTCATGCCCTGAAATTCCGGCCCTGAAACTCATGCCCTGAATCTCATGCCCTGAATCTCATGCCCTGAAATTCATGCACTGAAACTCATCCCCTGAATGTCATGCTCTGAAACTCAAGGCCCAGATTCTCCTGCCCTGAAACTCATGCCCTGAAACTCATGCCCTGAATCTCATGCCCTGAAACTGCTGCTCTGAATATCATGCGCTAAATCTCAGGACCTTAAACTCAAGCCGTGAATCTCCTGCCCTGAAACTGCTGCCCTGAATCTCAAGCCCTGAAACCACAGACCTGAAACCCATGCCCTGAAACTCGTCCTGAATCTCATGCCCTGAAACTCATGCCCTGAAACTCATGCCCTGAATCTCATGCCGTGAAACTCCTGCCCTCAAACTCATGCACTGAAACACATGCTCTGAATCTCGTGCCCTGAATCTCCTGCCTTGAAACTCATGCCCTGAATCTCATGCCCTCAAACTCTTGCACTGAAACACCTGCCCTAAAACACATGCCCTGAATGCCATGCCCTGAAATTCCTGCCCTGAAACTCATGCCCTGAATCTCATGCCCTGAAACTCTTGCACTGAAACACCTACCCTAAAACTCATGCCCTGAATCTCATGCCCTGAATTTCCTGCCCTGAAACTCATGCCCTGAATCTCATGCCCTGAAAGTCCTGCACTGAAACTCCTGTCATGAAACTCTTGCCCTGAATCTCATGCCCTGAAACTCCTGCCATGAAACTACCGCCCTGAAACTGCTGCCCTGAATCTCAAGCCCTGAAACCACAGACCTGAAACTCATCCCCTGAAACTCATATCCTGAATCTCATGCCCTGAAGCTCATGCCCTGAATCTCATACACTGAAACTCCTGCCCTGAAACTCATGCCCTGAAACTCATGCCCTGAATCTCTTGCCCTGAAACTCCTGCCATGAAACTCCTGCCCTGAAACTGCTGCCCTGAATCTCAAGCCCTGAAACCACAGACCTGAAACTCATCCCCTGAAACTCATGTCCTGAATATCATGCCCTGAAACTCATGCCCTGAATCTCATGCCGTGAAACTCCTGCCCTCAAACTCATGCACTTAAACTCATGCCCTGAATCTCCTGTCCTGAAACTCTTGCCCTGCATCTCATGCCGTGAAACCCCTGCCCTCAAACTCATGCTCTGAAACTCATGCCCTGAATCTCCTGTCCTGAAACTCATGCCCTGAATCTCATGCCCTGAATCTCATGCCCTGAAATTCATGCACTGAAACTCATCCCCTGAATGTCATGCTCTGAAACTCAAGCCCTGATTCTCATGCCCTGAAACTCATGCCCTGAATATCATACCCCGAAACTCCTGCCCTGAATCACCTGCCCTGAAACTCATGCCCTGAATCTCAAGCCCTGAAACTGCTGCGCTGAAACTGCTGCGCTGAATCTCAAGCCCGGAAACCATAGACCTGAAACTCATGCCCTGAAACTCATGTCCTGAATCTCATGCCCTGAAACTCCTGCCCTCAAACTCATCTCCTGAATCTCATGCCCTGAAAATCATGCCCATGAATCTCATGCCGTGAAACCCTGCCGTCAAACACATGCACTGAAACTCATGCCCTGAATCTCCTGTACTGATTCTCATGCCCTGAAACTCATGTCCAGAATCTCATGCCCTGAAACTCCTGCCCTCAAACTCATGCACGGAAACTCATGTCCTGAATCTCATGCCCTGAAATTCCGGCCCTGAAACTCATGCCCTGAATCTCATGCCCTGAAACTCCTGCACTGAAACTCCTGCCATGAAAATCTTGCCCTGAATCTCATGCCCTGAAACTCCTGCCATGAAACTCCTGCCCTGAAACTGCTGCCCTGAATCTCAAGCCCCTAAACCACAGACCTGAAACTCATGCCCTGAAACTCATGTCCTGAATCTCATGCCCTGAAACTCATGCCCTGAATCTCCTGTCCTGAATCTCATGCACTCAATCTCATGCCCCGAAATTCATGCACTGAAACTCATCCCCTGAATCTCATGCCCTGAAACTGCTGCTTTGAAACTGCTGCCCTGAATCTCAAGCCCTGAAACCACAGACCTGAAACTGATGCCCAGAAACTCATGTCCAAAATCTCATGCCATGAAACTCATGCCCTGAATCTCATGCCGCGAAACTCCTGCCCTCAAACTCATGCCCTGAAACTCATGCCCTGAATCTCCTGTCCTGAAACTCATGCCCTGAATCTCATGCCCTGAATCTCATGCCCTGAAATTCATGCACTGAAACTCATCCCCTGAATGTCATGCTCTGAAACTCAAGCCCAGATTCTCCTGCCCTGAAACTCATGCCCTGAAACTCATGCCCTGAATCTCATGCCCTGAAACTGCTGCTCTGAATATCATGCGCTAAATCTCAGGACCTTAAACTCAAGCCGTGAATCTCCTGCCCTGAAACTGCTGCCCTGAATCTCAAGCCCTGAAACCACAGAGCTGAAACCCATGCCCTGAAACTCGTCCTGAATCTCATGCCCTGAAACTCATGCCCTGAAACTCATGCCCTGAATCTCATGCCGTGAAACTCCTGCCCTCAAACTCATGCACTGAAACACATGCTCTGAATCTCCTGCGCTGAAAGTCCTGCACTGAAACACGTGCCCTAAAATACCTGCCTTGAAACTCAAGCCCCGAATCTCATGCCCTGAATCTCCTGCCCTGAATCTCCTGCCTTGAAACTCATGCCCTGAATCTCATGCCCTCAAACTCTTGCAGTGAAACACCTGCCCTAAAACACATGCCCTGAATGTCATGCCCTGAAATTCCTGCCCTGAAACTCATGCCCTGAATCTCATGCCCTGAAACTCTTGCACTGAAACACCTACCCTAAAACTCATGCCCTGAATCACATGCCCTGAATTTCCTGCCCTGAAACTCTTGCACTGAAACACCTACCCTAAAACTCATGCACTGAATCTCATGCCCTGAATTTCCTGCCCTGAAACTTATGCCCTGAATCTCATGCCCTGAAAGTCCTGCACTGAAACTCCTGTCATGAAACTCTTGCCCTGAATCTCATACACTGAAACTCCTGCCCTGAATCTCTTGCCCTGAAACTCCTGCCATGAAACTCCTGCCCTGAAACTGCTGCCCTGAATCTCAAGCCCTGAAACCACAGACCTGAAACTCATGCCCTGAAACTCATGTCCTGAATCTCATGCCCTGAAACTCATGCCCTGAATCTCATGCCGTGTAACTCCTGCCCTCAAACTCATGCACCGAAACTCATGCCCTGAATCTCCTGTCCTGAAACTCTTGCACTGAATCTCATGCCTTGAAACCCCTGCCCTCAAACTCCTGCACTGAAACTCATGCCCTGAATCTCCCGTCCTGAAACTCATGCCCTGAATCTCATGTCCTGAATCTCATGCCCTGAATTTCCTGCCCTGAAACTCATGCCCTGAATCTCATGCCCTGAAAGTCCTGCACTGAAACTCCTGTCATGAAACTCTTGCCCTGAATCTCATGCCCTGATTCTCCTGCCCTGAAACTCATGCCGTGAATCTCATGCCGTGAAACCCCTGCCCTCAAACTCATGCACTGAAACTCATGCCCTGAATCTCCTGTCCTGAAACTTATGCCCTGAATCTCATGCCCTGAAATTCATGCACTGAAACTCATCCCCTGAATGTCAAGCTCTGAAACTCAAGCCCTGATTCTCCTGCCCTGAAACTCACGCCCTGAATCTCATACACTGAAACTCCTGCCCTGAAACTCATGCCCTGAAACTCATGCCCTGAATCTCTTGCCCTGAAACTCCTGCCATGAAACTCCTGCCCTGAAACTGCTGCCCTGACTCTCAAGCCCTGAAACCACAGACCTGAAACTCATCCCCTGAAACTCATGTCCTGAATCTCATGCCCTGAAACTCATGCCCTGAATCTCATGCCGTGAAACTCCTGCCCTCAAACTCATGCACTTAAACTCATGCCCTGAATCTCCTGTCCTGAAACTCTTGCCCTGCATCTCATGCCGTGAAACCCCTGCCCTCAAACTCATGCACTGAAACTCATGCCCTGAATCTCCTGTCCTGAAACTCATGCCCTGAATCTCATGCCCTGAATCTCATGCCCTGAAATTCATGCACTGAAACTCATCCCCTGAATGTCATGCTCTGAAACTCAAGCCCTGATTCTCATGCCCTGAAACTCATGCCCTGAATCTCATGCCGTGAAACTCCTGCCCTCAAACTCATGCACTGAAACACATGCTCTGAATCTCCTGCGCTGAAAGTCCTGCACTGAAACACGTGCCCTAAAATACCTGCCTTGAAACTCAAGCCCCGAATCTCATGCCCTGAATCTCCTGCACTGAATCTCCTGCCCTGAAACTCATGCCCAGAATCTCATGCCCTGAAACTCTTGCACTGAAACACCTACCCTAAAACTCATGCCCTGAATCTCATGCCCTGAAATTCCGGCCCTGAAACTCATGCCCTGAATCTCATGCCCTGAATCTCATGCCCTGAAATTCATGCACTGAAACTCATCCCCTGAATGTCATGCTCTGAAACTCAAGGCCCAGATTCTCCTGCCCTGAAACTCATGCCCTGAAACTCATGCCCTGAATCTCATGCCCTGAAACTGCTGCTCTGAATATCATGCGCTAAATCTCAGGACCTTAAACTCAAGCCGTGAATCTCCTGCCCTGAAACTGCTGCCCTGAATCTCAAGCCCTGAAACCACAGACCTGAAACCCATGCCCTGAAACTCGTCCTGAATCTCATGCCCTGAAACTCATGCCCTGAAACTCATGCCCTGAATCTCATGCCGTGAAACTCCTGCCCTCAAACTCATGCACTGAAACACATGCTCTGAATCTCGTGCCCTGAATCTCCTGCCTTGAAACTCATGCCCTGAATCTCATGCCCTCAAACTCTTGCACTGAAACACCTGCCCTAAAACACATGCCCTGAATGCCATGCCCTGAAATTCCTGCCCTGAAACTCATGCCCTGAATCTCATGCCCTGAAACTCTTGCACTGAAACACCTACCCTAAAACTCATGCCCTGAATCTCATGCCCTGAATTTCCTGCCCTGAAACTCATGCCCTGAATCTCATGCCCTGAAAGTCCTGCACTGAAACTCCTGTCATGAAACTCTTGCCCTGAATCTCATGCCCTGAAACTCCTGCCATGAAACTACCGCCCTGAAACTGCTGCCCTGAATCTCAAGCCCTGAAACCACAGACCTGAAACTCATCCCCTGAAACTCATATCCTGAATCTCATGCCCTGAAGCTCATGCCCTGAATCTCATACACTGAAACTCCTGCCCTGAAACTCATGCCCTGAAACTCATGCCCTGAATCTCTTGCCCTGAAACTCCTGCCATGAAACTCCTGCCCTGAAACTGCTGCCCTGAATCTCAAGCCCTGAAACCACAGACCTGAAACTCATCCCCTGAAACTCATGTCCTGAATATCATGCCCTGAAACTCATGCCCTGAATCTCATGCCGTGAAACTCCTGCCCTCAAACTCATGCACTTAAACTCATGCCCTGAATCTCCTGTCCTGAAACTCTTGCCCTGCATCTCATGCCGTGAAACCCCTGCCCTCAAACTCATGCTCTGAAACTCATGCCCTGAATCTCCTGTCCTGAAACTCATGCCCTGAATCTCATGCCCTGAATCTCATGCCCTGAAATTCATGCACTGAAACTCATCCCCTGAATGTCATGCTCTGAAACTCAAGCCCTGATTCTCATGCCCTGAAACTCATGCCCTGAATATCATACCCCGAAACTCCTGCCCTGAATCACCTGCCCTGAAACTCATGCCCTGAATCTCAAGCCCTGAAACTGCTGCGCTGAAACTGCTGCGCTGAATCTCAAGCCCGGAAACCATAGACCTGAAACTCATGCCCTGAAACTCATGTCCTGAATCTCATGCCCTGAAACTCCTGCCCTCAAACTCATCTCCTGAATCTCATGCCCTGAAAATCATGCCCATGAATCTCATGCCGTGAAACCCTGCCGTCAAACACATGCACTGAAACTCATGCCCTGAATCTCCTGTACTGATTCTCATGCCCTGAAACTCATGTCCAGAATCTCATGCCCTGAAACTCCTGCCCTCAAACTCATGCACGGAAACTCATGTCCTGAATCTCATGCCCTGAAATTCCGGCCCTGAAACTCATGCCCTGAATCTCATGCCCTGAAACTCCTGCACTGAAACTCCTGCCATGAAAATCTTGCCCTGAATCTCATGCCCTGAAACTCCTGCCATGAAACTCCTGCCCTGAAACTGCTGCCCTGAATCTCAAGCCCCTAAACCACAGACCTGAAACTCATGCCCTGAAACTCATGTCCTGAATCTCATGCCCTGAAACTCATGCCCTGAATCTCCTGTCCTGAATCTCATGCACTCAATCTCATGCCCCGAAATTCATGCACTGAAACTCATCCCCTGAATCTCATGCCCTGAAACTGCTGCTTTGAAACTGCTGCCCTGAATCTCAAGCCCTGAAACCACAGACCTGAAACTGATGCCCAGAAACTCATGTCCAAAATCTCATGCCATGAAACTCATGCCCTGAATCTCATGCCGCGAAACTCCTGCCCTCAAACTCATGCCCTGAAACTCATGCCCTGAATCTCCTGTCCTGAAACTCATGCCCTGAATCTCATGCCCTGAATCTCATGCCCTGAAATTCATGCACTGAAACTCATCCCCTGAATGTCATGCTCTGAAACTCAAGCCCAGATTCTCCTGCCCTGAAACTCATGCCCTGAAACTCATGCCCTGAATCTCATGCCCTGAAACTGCTGCTCTGAATATCATGCGCTAAATCTCAGGACCTTAAACTCAAGCCGTGAATCTCCTGCCCTGAAACTGCTGCCCTGAATCTCAAGCCCTGAAACCACAGAGCTGAAACCCATGCCCTGAAACTCGTCCTGAATCTCATGCCCTGAAACTCATGCCCTGAAACTCATGCCCTGAATCTCATGCCGTGAAACTCCTGCCCTCAAACTCATGCACTGAAACACATGCTCTGAATCTCCTGCGCTGAAAGTCCTGCACTGAAACACGTGCCCTAAAATACCTGCCTTGAAACTCAAGCCCCGAATCTCATGCCCTGAATCTCCTGCCCTGAATCTCCTGCCTTGAAACTCATGCCCTGAATCTCATGCCCTCAAACTCTTGCAGTGAAACACCTGCCCTAAAACACATGCCCTGAATGTCATGCCCTGAAATTCCTGCCCTGAAACTCATGCCCTGAATCTCATGCCCTGAAACTCTTGCACTGAAACACCTACCCTAAAACTCATGCCCTGAATCACATGCCCTGAATTTCCTGCCCTGAAACTCATGCCCTGAATCTCATGCCCTGAACGTCCTGCACTGAAACTCCTGTCATGCAACTCTTGCCCTGAATCTCATGCCCTGAAACTCCTGCCATGAAACTACCGCCCTGAAACTGCTGCCCTGAATCTCAAGCCCTGAAACCACAGACCTGAAACTCATGCCCTGAAACTCATGTCCTGAATCTCATGACCTGAAACTCATGCCCTGAATCTCATGCCGTGAAACTCCTGCCCTCAAACTCATGCACTGAAACTCATGCCCTGAATCTCCTGTCCTAAAACTCTTGCACTGAATCTCATGCCTTGAAACCCCTGCCCTCAAACTCCTGCACTGAAACTCATGCCCTGAATCTCCCGTCCTGAAACTCATGCCCTGAATCTCATGCCCTGAATCTCATGCCCTGAATTTCCTGCCCTGAAACTCATGCCCTGAATCTCATGCCCTGAAAGTCCTGCACTGAAACTCCTGTCATGAAACTCTTGCCCTGAATCTCATGCCCTGATTCTCCTGCCCTGAAACTCATGCCCTGAATCTCATGCCCTGAAATTCATGCACTGAAACTCATCCCCTGAATGTCATGCTCTGAAACTCAAGCCCAGATTCTCCTGCCCTGAAACTCATGCCCTGAAACTCATGCCCTGAATCTCATGCCCTGAAACTGCTGCTCTGAATATCATGCGCTAAATCTCAGGACCTTAAACTCAAGCCGTGAATCTCCTGCCCTGAAACTGCTGCCCTGAATCTCAAGCCCTGAAACCACAGAGCTGAAACCCATGCCCTGAAACTCGTCCTGAATCTCATGCCCTGAAACTCATGCCATGAAACTCATGCCCTGAATCTCATGCCGTGAAACTCCTGCCCTCAAACTCATGCACTGAAACACATGCTCTGAATCTCCTGCGCTGGAAGTCCTGCACTGAAACACGTGCCCTAAAATACCTGCCTTGAAACTCAAGCCCCGAATCTCATGCCCTGAATCTCCTGCCCTGAATCTCCTGCCTTGAAACTCATGCCCTGAATCTCATGCCCTCAAACTCTTGCACTGAAACACCTGCCCTAAAACACATGCCCTGAATGTCATGCCCTGAAATTCCTGCCCTGAAACTCATGCCCTGAATCTCATGCCCTGAAACTCTTGCACTGAAACACCTACCCTAAAACTCATGCCCTGAATCTCATGCCCTGAATTTCCTGCCCTGAAACTCATGCCCTGAATCTCATGCCCTGAAAGTCCTGCACTGAAACTCCTGTCATGAAACTCATGCCCTGAATCTCATGCCCTGAATCTCATGCCCTGAATTTCCTGCCCTGAAACTCATGCCCTGAATCTCATGCCCTGAAAGTCCTGCACTGAAACTCCTGTCATGAAACTCTTGCCCTGAATCTCATGCCCTGATTCTCCTGCCCTGAAACTCATGCCCTGAATGTCATACCCTGAAACTCCTACCCTGAATCACCTGCCCTGAAACTCATGCCCTGAATCTCATGCCCTGAAACTGCTGCTCTGAAACTGCTGCGCTGAATCTCAAGCCCGGAAACCACAGACCTGAAACTCATGCCCTGAAACTCATGTCCTGAATCTCATGCCCTGAAACTCCTGCCCTCAAACTCATGCCCTGAATCTCATGCCCTGAAACTCATGCCGTGAATCTCATGCCGTGAAACCCCTGCCCTCAAACTCATGCTCTGAAACTCATGCCCTGAATCTCCTGTCCTGAAACTCATGCCCTGAATCTCATGCCCTGAAATTCATGCACTGAAACTCATCCCCTGAATGTCATGCTCTGAAACTCAAGCCCTGATTCTCCTGCCCTGAAACTCACGCCCTGAATCTCATACACTGAAACTCCTGCCCTGAAACTCATGCCCTGAAACTCATGCCCTGAATCTCTTGCCCTGAAACTCCTGCCATGAAACTCCTGCCCTGAAACTCATGCCCTGAATCTCCCGTCCTGAAACTCATGCCCTGAATCTCATGCCCTGAATCTCATGCCCTGAATTTCCTGCCCTGAAACTCATGCCCTGAATCTCATGCCCTGAAAGTCCTGCACTGAAACTCCTGTCATGAAACTCTTGCCCTGAATCTCATGCCCTGATTCTCCTGCCCTGAAACTCATGCCCTGAATCTCATGCCCTGAATCTCATGCCCTGAAATTCATGCACTGAAACTCATCCCCTGAATGTCATGCTCTGAAACTCAAGCCCAGATTCTCCTGCCCTGAAACTCATGCCCTGAAACTCATGCCCTGAATCTCATGCCCTGAAACTGCTGCTCTGAATATCATGCGCTAAATCTCAGGACCTTAAACTCAAGCCGTGAATCTCCTGCCCTGAAACTGCTGCCCTGAATCTCAAGCCCTGAAACCACAGACCTGAAACCCATGCCCTGAAACTCGTCCTGAATCTCATGCCCTGAAACTCATGCCCTGAAACTCATGCCCTGAATCTCATGCCGTGAAACTCCTGCCCTCAAACTCATGCACTGAAACACATGCTCTGAATCTCCTGCGCTGAAAGTCCTGCACTGAAACACGTGCCCTAAAATACCTGCCTTGAAACTCAAGCCCCGAATCTCATGCCCTGAATCTCCTGCCCTGAATCTCCTGCCTTGAAACTCATGCCCTGAATCTCATGCCCTCAAACTCTTGCACTGAAACACCTGCCCTAAAACACATGCCCTGAATGTCATGCCCTGAAATTCCTGCCCTGAAACTCATGCCCTGAATCTCATGCCCTGAAACTCTTGCACTGAAACACCTACCCTAAAACTCATGCCCTGAATCTCATGCCCTGAATTTCCTGCCCTGAAACTCATGCCCTGAATCTCATGCCCTGAAAGTCCTGCACTGAAACTCCTGTCATGAAACTATTGCCCTGAATCTCATGCCCTGAAACTCCTGCCATGAAACTACCGCCCTGAAACTGCTGCCCTGAATCTCAAGCCCTGAAACCACAGACCTGAAACTCATGCCCTGAAACTCATGTCCTGAATCTCATGCCCTGAAACTCATGCCCTGAATCTCATGCCGTGAAACTCCTGCCCTCAAACTCATGCACTGAAACTCATGCCCTGAATCTCCTGTCCTGAAACTCTTGCACTGAATCTCATGCCTTGAAACCCCTGCCCTCTAACTCCTGCACTGAAACTCATGCCCTGAATCTCCCGTCCTGAAACTCATGCCCTGAATCTCATGCCCTGAATCTCATGCCCTGAATTTCCTGCCCTGAAACTCATGCCCTGAATCTCATGCCCTGAAAGTCCTGCACTGAAACTCCTGTCATGAAACTCTTGCCCTGAATCTCATGCCCTGATTCTCCTGCCCTGAAACTCATGCCCTGAATCTCATGCCCTGAATCTCATGCCCTGAAATTCATGCACTGAAACTCATCCCCTGAATGTCATGCTCTGAAACTCAAGCCCAGATTCTCCTGCCCTGAAACTCATGCCCTGAAACTCATGCCCTGAATCTCATGCCCTGAAACTGCTGCTCTGAATATCATGCGCTAAATCTCAGGACCTTAAACTCAAGCCGTGAATCCCCTGCCCTGAATCTCAAGCCCTGAAACCACAGACCTGAAACCCATGCCCTGAATCTCGTCCTGAATCTCATGCCCTGAAACTCATGCCCTGAAACTCATGCCCTGAATCTCATGCCGTGAAACTCCTGCCCTCAAACTCATGCACTGAAACACATGCTCTGAATCTCCTGCGCTGAAAGTCCTGCACTGAAACACGTGCCCTAAAATACCTGCCTTGAAACTCAAGCCGCGAATCTCATGCCCTGAATCTCCTGCCCTGAATCTCCTGCCTTGAAACTCATGCCCTGAATCTCATGCCCTCAAACTCTTGCACTGAAACACCTGCCCTAAAACACATGCCCTGAATGTCATGCCCTGAAATTCCTGCCCTGAAACTCATGCCCTGAATCTCATGCCCTGAAACTCTTGCACTGAAACACCTACCCTAAAACTCATGCCCTGAATCTCATGCCCTGAATTTCCTGCCCTGAAACTCATGCCCTGAATCTCATGCCCTGAAAGTCCTGCACTGAAACTCCTGTCATGAAACTCTTGCCCTGAATCTCATGCCCTGAAACTCCTGCCATGAAACTACCGCCCTGAAACTGCTGCCCTGAATCTCAAGCCCTGAAACCACAGACCTGAAACTCATGCCCTGAAACTCATGTCCTGAATCTCATGCCCTGAAACTCATGCCCTGAATCTCATGCCGTGAAACTCCTGCCCTCAAACTCATGCACTGAAACTCATGCCCTGAATCTCCTGTCCTGAAACTCTTGCACTGAATCTCATGCCTTGAAACCCCTGCCCTCAAACTCCTGCACTGAAACTCATGCCCTGAATCTCCCGTCCTGAAACTCTTGCCCTGAATCTCATGCCCTGAATCTCATGCCCTGAATTTCCTGCCCTGAAACTCATGCCCTGAATCTCATGCCCTGAAAGTCCTGCACTGAAACTCCTGTCATGAAACTCTTGCCCTGAATCTCATGCCCTGATTCTCCTGCCCTGAAACTCATGCCCTGAATGTCATACCCTGAAACTCCTACCCTGAATCACCTGCCCTGAAACTCATGCCCTGAATCTCATGCCCTGAAACTGCTGCTCTGAAACTGCTGCGCTGAATCTCAAGCCCGGAAACCACAGACCTGAAACTCATGCCCTGAAACTCATGTCCTGAATCTCATGCCCTGAAACTCCTGCCCTCAAACTCATGCCCTGAATCTCATGCCCTGAAACTCATGCCGTGAATCTCATGCCGTGAAACCCCTGCCCTCAAACTCATGCTCTGAAACTCATGCCCTGAATCTCCTGTCCTGAAACTCATGCCCTGAATCTCATGCCCTGAAATTCATGCACTGAAACTCATCCCCTGAATGTCATGCTCTGAAACTCAAGCCCTGATTCTCCTGCCCTGAAACTCACGCCCTGAATCTCATACACTGAAACTCCTGCCCTGAAACTCATGCCCTGAAACTCATGCCCTGAATCTCTTGCCCTGAAACTCCTGCCATGAAACTCCTGCCCTGAAACTCATGCCCTGAATCTCCCGTCCTGAAACTCATGCCCTGAATCTCATGCCCTGAATCTCATGCCCTGAATTTCCTGCCCTGAAACTCATGCCCTGAATCTCATGCCCTGAAAGTCCTGCACTGAAACTCCTGTCATGAAACTCTTGCCCTGAATCTCATGCCCTGATTCTCCTGCCCTGAAACTCATGCCCTGAATCTCATGCCCTGAATCTCATGCCCTGAAATTCATGCACTGAAACTCATCCCCTGAATGTCATGCTCTGAAACTCAAGCCCAGATTCTCCTGCCCTGAAACTCATGCCCTGAAACTCATGCCCTGAATCTCATGCCCTGAAACTGCTGCTCTGAATATCATGCGCTAAATCTCAGGACCTTAAACTCAAGCCGTGAATCTCCTGCCCTGAAACTGCTGCCCTGAATCTCAAGCCCTGAAACCACAGACCTGAAACCCATGCCCTGAAACTCGTCCTGAATCTCATGCCCTGAAACTCATGCCCTGAAACTCATGCCCTGAATCTCATGCCGTGAAACTCCTGCCCTCAAACTCATGCACTGAAACACATGCTCTGAATCTCCTGCGCTGAAAGTCCTGCACTGAAACACGTGCCCTAAAATACCTGCCTTGAAACTCAAGCCCCGAATCTCATGCCCTGAATCTCCTGCCCTGAATCTCCTGCCTTGAAACTCATGCCCTGAATCTCATGCCCTCAAACTCTTGCACTGAAACACCTGCCCTAAAACACATGCCCTGAATGTCATGCCCTGAAATTCCTGCCCTGAAACTCATGCCCTGAATCTCATGCCCTGAAACTCTTGCACTGAAACACCTACCCTAAAACTCATGCCCTGAATCTCATGCCCTGAATTTCCTGCCCTGAAACTCATGCCCTGAATCTCATGCCCTGAAAGTCCTGCACTGAAACTCCTGTCATGAAACTCTTGCCCTGAATCTCATGCCCTGAAACTCCTGCCATGAAACTACCGCCCTGAAACTGCTGCCCTGAATCTCAAGCCCTGAAACCACAGACCTGAAACTCATGCCCTGAAACTCATGTCCTGAATCTCATGCCCTGAAACTCATGCCCTGAATCTCATGCCGTGAAACTCCTGCCCTCAAACTCATGCACTGAAACTCATGCCCTGAATCTCCTGTCCTGAAACTCTTGCACTGAATCTCATGCCTTGAAACCCCTGCCCTCAAACTCCTGCACTGAAACTCATGCCCTGAATCTCCCGTCCTGAATTACCTGCCCTGAAACTCATGCCCTGAATCTCAAGCCCTGAAACTGCTGCGCTGAAACTGCTGCGCTGAATCTCAAGCCCGGAAACCACAGACCTGAAACTCATGCCCTGAAACTCATGTCCTGAATCTCATGCCCTGAAACTCCTGCCCTCAAACTCATCTCCTGAATCTCATGCCCTGAAAATCATGCCCTGAATCTCATGCCGTGAAACCCTGCCGTCAAACACATGCACTGAAACTCATGCCCTGAGTCTCCTGTACTGATTCTCATGCCCTGAAACTCATGTCCAGAATCTCATGCCCTGAAACTCCTGCCCTCAAACTCATGCACGGAAACTCATGTCCTGAATCTCATGCCTTCAAACTCCTGTCCTGAATCACATGCCCTGAAAATCATGCCCTGAAACTACTGCACTGAAACTCATGTCCTGAACCTCATACCCTGAAACTGCTGCCCTGAATATCATGCCATGAATCTCATATCCTGAAACTCATGTCCTGAATTACATGCCCTGAAACTCCTTCACTGAAACTCATGCCCTGAAACTCATGCCATGAATCTCATGCCCTGAAACTTCTGCCCTGAAACTCATGCACTGAATCTCATGCGCTAAATCTCATGATCTCAAACTCAAACCGTGAATCTCCTGCCCTGAAACTCATGCCCTGAATCTCAAGCTCTGAAACCCCTGCCCTGAAACTCATGCACTG
>NW_027277063.1:0-32146 GCF_030028105.1 Mobula birostris
CCCCAGTGACACCGACAGTCACTCCCCATCCCCCAGTGACAGCAACAGTCACTCCCCATTCCCCAGGGACACAGACACTAACTCCCTGTCCCCCAGTTTTACCGACACTAACTCCCCGTTCCCCAGTAACACTATCACTCATTCCCTGGCCCCCAGAGTCACCAGCATTCTCTCCCCATCCCCCAGTGACACCGACACTCACTGCCCTTCACCCAGTGACACAGACACTCACTCCCCTTAACCCAGCGACACCAACACTCCAACCCCGTCCCCTAGTGACAACAACACACACTCCAATCCCCCAGTGACACCGACACTCACTCCCCGTCCCCCAGTGATACCGACACTAACTCCCCATCCCCCAGTGACACCGACATTCACTCCCCATCCCCCAGTGATACCGACACTCACTCCCCATACCCCAGTGACACCGACACTCACTCCCCGTCCCCCAGTGACACCGACATTCACTCCCCATCCACCAGTGACACAGACACTCACTCTCCATCCCCCAGTGACACAGACACTCACTCCCCATCCCCCAGTGATACCGACACTCACTCACAGTTCTCCAGTGACACAGACACTCACTCCCCATCCCCCAGTGACACAGACACTCACTCCCCGTCAACCAGTAACACTATCACTCACTCACCGTCCTCCAGTGACACAGACAACCACACCCCGTACCCCTGTGACACCGACACTCACTCTCCGTCCCCCAGTGGTACTGACACTCACTCCCCATCCCACAGTGACACCGACATTCACTCCCCATCCTCCAGTGACACAGACACTCACTCCCCATCCCCCAGTGACACCAACACTCACTCCCGTCCCCCAGTGACACAGACAACCACACCCCGTACCCCAGTGACACCGACACTCACTCCCCGTCCCCAGTTTACCGACACTCACTCCCCGTTCCCCAGTAACACTACCACTCATTCCCTGGCCCCAGGTGACACCAACCCTCTCTCCCCATCCCCCAGTGACACCGACACCAACTGCCCTTCACCCAGTGACACCGACACTCACTCCCCTAAACCAGCGACACCAACACTCCAACCCCGTCCCCTTGTGACAACGACGCACACTCCCAATTCCCCAGTGACACCGACACTCACTCCCCGTCCCCCAGTGACACCGACACTAACTCCCGTCCCCCAGTGACTCCGACACTCACACCCCGTCCCCCAGTGATACCGACACTCACTCCCCATCCCCAGTGACACTGACACTCTCTCCTCGTCCCCAGTGACACCGACACTAACTCCCCGTCCCCCAGTGACACCGACACTCACTCCCCGTCCCCCAGTGACACCGACACTCATTCCCCATCCCCCAGTGACATCAAAACTCTCTCCCCGTCACCCAGTGACACTGACACTCACTCTCCGTCCTCCAGTGACACCAACACTCACTCTCCGTCCCCCAGTGACACAGACAACCACACCCCGTACCCCAGTTACACCGACACTCACTCCCCGTCCCCCAGTGACAGTGACACTCACTCCCCGTACCCCAGTTTACCGACACTCACTCCCCATCCCCCAGTGACACCGAAACTCTCTCCCCGTCCCCCAGTGATACCGACACTCACTCGCCGTCCCCCAGTGGTATCGACACTCAATCCCTGTCCCCCAGTGGTATCGACACTCAATCCCCGTCCCCCAATGAAACCGACACTCCCTCAACAGCCCCCAGTGACACCGACACTCACTTCTTATCCCCCAGTGACAGCAACAGTCACTCCCCGTCCCCCAGGGACACAGACAACCACACCCCGTACCCCAGTTACACCGACACTCACTCCCCGTCCCCCAGTGATACCGACACTCACTCCCCATCCCCCAGTGACACCGAAACTCTCTCCCCGTCCCCCAGTGACACCGACACTCTCTTCCCGTCCCCCAGTGATACCGACACTAACTCCCTGTCCCCCAGTTTTACCGACACTAACTCCCCGTTCCCCAGTAACACTATCACTCATTCCCTGGCCCCCAGAGTCACCAGCACTCTCTCCCCATCCCCCAGTGACACCGACACTCACTGCCCTTCACCCAGTGACACAGACACTCACTCCCCTTAACCCAGCGACACCAACACTCCAACCCCGTCCCTTAGTGACAACGACGCACACTCCCAATCCCCCAGTGACACCGACACTCACTCCCCGTCCCCCCCCGTGACACCGACACTCACTCCACTTACCCCAGTGACACCGACACTCTCTCCTCGTCCCCCAGTGACACAGACACTCACTCCCCTTACCCCAGTGACACCGACACTCACTGCCCGTCCCCCAGTGACACCGACACTCTCTCCCCATCCCCACTGACACTCACTCCCCATCCCCCGAGACACCGACACTCACTCTCCGTCCCCCAGTGACACCGACACACTCTTCCCGTCCCTCAGTGACACCGACACTCACTCCCCGTCCCCCAGTGACACCGACACTCACTCCTCGTCCCCCAGTGACACCGACACTCACTCCCCTTACCCCAGTGACACTGACACTCACTCTCCGTCCCCCAGTGACACCGACACTCACTCCCCGTCCCCCAGTGACACCGAAACTCTCTCCCCGTCCCCCAGTGACACCGACACTAACTCCCCGTTCCCC
The DNA here is from genome assembly GCF_030028105.1 of Mobula birostris. NCBI lineage: Eukaryota > Metazoa > Chordata > Chondrichthyes > Myliobatiformes > Myliobatidae > Mobula > Mobula birostris. Next base: position 2,630 of record NW_027277063.1, read on the forward strand.
TGTAACACTATCACTCATTCCCTGGGCCCCAGAGTCACCAACACTCTCTCCCCATCCCCCAGTGACACCGACACTCACTGCCCTTCACCCAGTGACACTGACACTCACTCCCCTTACCCCAGCGACACCTACACTCCAACCCCGTCCCCTAGTGACAACGACGCACACTCCCAATTCCCCAGTGACACCGACACTCACTCCCCGTCCCCCAGTGATACCAACACTCACTCCCCGTTCCCCAGTGATACCGACACTAACTCCCCTTACCCCAGTGACACCGACACTCACTTCCCCGTGCCCCAGTGACACCGACACTCTCTCCCCATCCCCCACTGACACTCTCTCCCCATCCCCCGGAGACACCGACACTCACTCTCCGTCCCCCAGTGACACCGACACTGTCTTCCCGTCCCTCAGTGACACCGACACTCACTGCCCTTCACCCAGTGACACTGACACTCACTCCCCTTACCCCAGTGACACCTACACTCCAACCCCGTCCCCTAGTGACAACGACGCACACTCCCAATTCCCCAGTGACACCGACACTCACTCCCCGTCCCCCAGTGACACCGACACTCACTCCACTTACCCCAGTGACACCGACACTCTCTCCTTGTCCCCCAGTGACACAGACACTCACTCCCCTTACCCCAGTGACACCGACACTCACTGCCCGTCCCCCAGTGACACCGACACTCTCTCCCCATCCCCCACTGACACTCACTCCCCATCCCCCGGAGACACCGACACTCACTCTCCGTCCCCCAGTGACACCGACACTCTCTTCCCGTCCCTCAGTGACACCGACACTCACTCCCCGTCCCCCAGTGACACCGACACTCACTCCTCGTCCCCCAGTGACACAGACTCTCACTCCCCGTCCCCCAGTGATACCGACACTCACTCCTCGTCCCCCAGTGACATCGACACTCACTCCCCATCCCCCAGTGAGAGCAACAGTCACTCCCCGTCCCCCAGTGACACAGACAACCACACCCCGTAACCCCAGTTACACCGACACTCACTCGCCCGTCCCCCAGTGGTATCGACACTCAATCACCGTCCCCCAGTGACACCGACACTCACTCTCGTCCCCCAGTGACATCGACACTCACTCCCCATCCCCCAGTGAGAGCAACAGTCACTCCCCGTCCCCCAGTGACACAGACAACCACACCCCGTACCCCAGTTACACCGACAATCACTCCCCGTCCCCCAGTGACACCGAAACTCTCTCCCCGTCCCCCAGTGATACCGACACTCACTCGCCGTCCCCCAGTTGTACCAACACTCACTCCCCGTCCCCCAGTGGTATCGACAGTCAATCCCCGTACCCCAGTGAAACCGAAACTCACTGCCCGTCCCCCAGTGACACCGACACCAACTGCCCTTCACCGAGTGACACTGACTCTCACAACCCATCACCCAGTGACACTGACACTAACTCAATGTCCCCCAGTTTACCGACACTCACTCCCCATCCCCCAGTGACACCGAAACTCTCTCCCCGTCCCCCAGTGACACTGACACTAACTCCCCGTTCCCCAGTAACACTCTCACTCACTCCCCGTCCCCCAGTGATACCGACACTAACTCCCCATCCCCCAGTGACACCGACACTCACTCCTCGTCCCCCAGTGACATCGACACTCACTCCCCATCCCCCAGTGAGAACAACAGTCACTCCCCGTCCACCAGTGACACCGACACTCACTCCCCGTCCCCCAGTGACACCGAAACTCTCTCCCCGTCCCCCAGTGATACCGACACTCACTCGCCGTCCCCCAGTGGTATCGACACTCAATCCCTGTCCCCCAGTGAAACCGACACTAACTCCCTGTTCCCCAGTAACACTATCACTCATTCCCTGCCCCCAGTGATACCAACCCTCTCTCCCCATCCCCCAGTGACACCGACACTCACTGCCCTTCACCCAGTGACACTGACACTCACTCCCCCTCCCCCAGTGACACCAACACTCCAACCCCGTCCCCTAGTGACAACGACACACACTCCCAATCCCCCAGTGACACCGACACTCACTCCCCGTCCCCCAGTGACACCGACACTCACTCCCCATCCCCCAGTACCACTATCACTCATTCTCTGGCCTCCAGTGACACCAACCCTCTCTCCCCATCCCCCAGTGACACTGACACCAACTGCCCTTCACCCAGTGACACCGACACTCACTCCCCTTACCCCAGCGACACCTACACTCCAACCCCGTCCCCTAGTGACAACGACACACACTCCCAATTCCCCAGTGACACCAACACTCACTCCCCGTCCCCCAGTGACACCGACACTCACTCCTCGTCCCCCAGTGACACCGACACTCACTCCCCTTACCCCAGTGACACTGACACTCACTCCCCGACCCCCAGTGACACAGACACTCACTGTCCGTCCCCCAGTGACACCGACACTCACTCCCCGTCCCCCAGTGACACCGAAACTCTCTCCCCGTCCCCCAGTGACACCGACACTAACTCCCCATTCCCCAGTAACACTATCACTCATTCCCTGGGCCCCAGAGTCACCAACACTCTCTCCCCATCCCCCAGTGACACCGACACTCACTGCCCTTCACCCAGTGACACTGACACTCACTCCCCTTACCCCAGCGACACCTACACTCCAACCCCGTCCCCTAGTGACAACGACGCACACTCCCAATTCCCCAGTGACACCGACACTCACTCCCCGTCCCCCAGTGATACCGACACTCACTCCCCATCCCCCAGTGATACCGACACTAACTCCTCTTACCCCAGTGACACCAACACTCACTCCCCGTCCCCCAGTGACACCGACACTCTCTCCCCATCCCCCACTGACACTCTCTCCCCATCCCCCGGAGACACCGACACTCACTCTCCGTCCCCCAGTGACACCGACACTGTCTTCCCATCCCTCAGTGACACCGACACACACTGCCCTTCACCCAGTGACACTGACACTCACTCCCCTTACCCCAGTGACACCTACACTCCAACCCCGTCCCCTAGTGACAACGACACACACTCCCAATTCCCCAGTGACACCGACACTCACTCCCCGTCCCCCAGTGATACCGACACTCACTCCCCATCCCCCAGTGATACCGACACTAACTCCTCTTACCCCAGTGACACCAACACTCACTCCCCGTCCCCCAGTGACACCGACACTCTCTCCCCATCCCCCACTGACACTCTCTCCCCATCCCCCGGAGACACCGACACTCACTCTCCGTCCCCCAGTGACACCGACACTGTCTTCCCGTCCCTCAGTGACACCGACACTCACTGCCCTTCACCCAGTGACACTGACACTCACTCCCCTTACCCCAGTGACACCTACACTCCAACCCCGTCCCCTAGTGACAACGACGCACACTCCCAATTCCCCAGTGACACCGACACTCACTCCACTTACCCCAGTGACACCGACACTCTCTCCTTGTCCCCCAGTGACACAGACACTCACTCCCCTTACCCCAGTGACACCGACACTCACTGCCCGTCCCCCAGTGACACCGACACTCTCTCCCCATCCCCCACTGACACTCACTCCCCATCCCCCGGAGACACCGACACTCACTCTCCGTCCCCCAGTGACACCGACACTCTCTTCCCGTCCCTCAGTGACACCGACACTCACTCCCCGTCCCCCAGTGACACCGACACTCACTCCTCGTCCCCCAGTGACACAGACACTCACTCCCCGTCCCCCAGTGATACCGACACTCACTGCCCGTCCCCCAGTGACACCGACACTCACTCCCCATCCCCCAGTGACAGCAACAGTCACTCCCGTCCCCCAGTGACACAGACAACCACTCCCCGTACCCCAGTGACACCGACACTCACTCCCCGTCCCCCAGTGACACCGAAACTCTCTCCCCGTCCCCCAGTGATACCGACACTCACTCGCCGTCCCCCAGTGGTATCGACACTCAATCACCGTCCCCCAGTGACACCGACACTCACTCCTCGTCCCCCAGTGACATCGACACTCACTCCCCATCCCCCAGTGAGAGCAACAGTCACTCCCCGTCCCCCAGTGACACAGACAACCACACCCCGTACCCCAGTTACACCGACAATCACTCCCCGTCCCCCAGTGACACCGAAACTCTCTCCCCGTCCCCCAGTGATACCGACACTCACTCGCCGTCCCCCAGTTGTACCAACACTCACTCCCCGTCCCCCAGTGGTATCGACAGTCAATCCCCGTACCCCAGTGAAACCGAAACTCACTGCCCGTCCCCAGTGACACCGACACCAACTGCCCTTCACCCAGTGACACTGACTCTCACAACCCATCACCCAGTGACACTGACACTAACTCCCTGTCCCCCAGTTTACCGACACTCACTCCCCATCCCCCAGTGACACCGAAACTCTCTCCCCGTCCCCCAGTGACACTGACACTAACTCCCCGTTCCCCAGTAACACTATCACTCACTCCCCGTCCCCCAGTGATACCGACACTAACTCCCCATCCCCCAGTGACACCGACACTCAGTCCTCGTCCCCCAGTGACATCGACACTCACTCCCCATCCCCCAGTGAGAACAACAGTCACTCTCCGTCCCCCAGTGACACCGACACTCACTCCCCGTCCCCCAGTGACACCGAAACTCTCTCCCCGTCCCCCAGTGATAACGACACTCACTCGCCGTCCCCCAGTGGTATCGACACTCAATCCCTGTCCCCCAGTGAAACCGACACTAACTCCCTGTTCCCCAGTAACACTATCACTCATTCCCTGCCCCCAGTGATACCAACCCTCTCTCCCCATCCCCCAGTGACACCGACACTCACTGCCCTTCACCCAGTGACACTGACACTCACTCCCCCTCCCCCAGTGACACCAACACTCCAACCCCGTCCCCTAGTGACAACGACACACACTCCCAATCCCCCAGTGACACCGACACTCACTCCCCGTCCCCCAGTGACACCGACACTCACTCCCCATCCCCCAGTAACACTATCACTCATTCTCTGGCCTCCAGTGACACCAACCCTCTCTCCCCATCCCCCAGTGACACTGACAACAACTGCCCGTCACCCAGTGACACCGACACTCACTCCCCTTACCCCAGCGACACCTACACTCCAACCCCGTCCCCTAGTGACAACGACACACACTCCCAATTCCCCAGTGACACCGACACTCACTCCCCGTCCCCCAGTGACACCGACACTCACTCCCCATCCCCCAGTGACTCCGACACTCACTCCCCTTACCCCAGTTATACCGACACTAACTCCCCGTCCCCCAGTGACACCGACACTCACTCCCCATCCCCCAGTGACACCGACACTCACTCCCCATCCACCAGTGACACCGACACTCACTCCACATCCCCCAGTGACACAGACAACCACACCCCGTACCCAAGTGACACCGACACTCACTCCCCGTCCCCCAGTGACACCGACACTCGCTCCCCATCCCCCAGTGATACCGACACTCACTCCCAATACCCCAGTGACACCGACACTCCCTCACCAGCCCCCAGTGACACCGACACTCACTCCCCATCCCCCAGTGACAGCAACAGTCACTCCCCATTCCCCAGTGACACCGACACTCACTGCCCTTCACCCAGTGACACAGACACTCACTCCCCTTAACCCAGCGACACCAACACTCCAACCCCGTCCCCTAGTGACAACGACGCACACTCCCAATCCCCCAGTGACACCGACACTCACTCCCCGTCCCCCCGTGACACCGACACTCACTCCACTTACCCCAGTGACACCGACACTCTCTCCTCGTCCCCCAGTGACACAGACAGTCACTCCCCTTACCCCAGTGACACCGACACTCACTGCCCGTCCCCCAGTGACACCGACACTCTCTCCCCATCCCCCACTGACACTCACTCCCCATCCCCCGGAGACACCGACACTCACTCTCCGTCCCCCAGTGACACCGACACTCTCTTCCCGTCCCTCAGTGACACCGACACTCACTCCCCGTCCCCCAGTGACACCGACACTCACTCTCCGCCCCCAGTGACACCGACACTCACTCCCCGTCCCCCAGTGACACCGAAACTTTCTCCCCGTCCCCCAGTGACACCGACACTAACTCCCTGTTCCCCAGTAACACTATCACTCATTCCCTGGGACCCAGAGTCACCAACACTCTCTCCCCATCCCCCAGTGACACCGACATTCACTGCCCTTCACCCAGTGACACTGACACTCACTCCCCTTACCCCAGCGACACCTACACTCCAACCCCGTCCCCTAGTGACAACAACGCACACTCCCAATTCCCCAGTGACACCGACACTCACTCCCCGTCCCCCAGTGATACCGACACTCACTCCCCGTCCCCCAGTGATACCGACACTAACTCCTCTTACCCCAGTGACACCGACACTCACTCCCCGTCCCCCAGTGACACCGACACTCTCTCCCCATCCCCCACTGACACTCTCTCCCCATCCCCCGGAGACACCGACACTCACTCTCCGTCCCCCAGTGACACCGACACTGTCTTCCCATCCCTCAGTGACACCGACACTCACTGCCCTTCACCCAGTGACACTGACACTCACTCCCCTTACCCCAGTGACACCTACACTCCAACCCCGTCCCCTAGTGACAACGACGCACACTCCCAATTCTCCAGTGACACCGACACTCACTGCCCGTACCCCAGTGACACCGACACTCACTCCACTTACCCCAGTGACACCGACACTCTCTCCTTGTCCCCCAGTGACACAGACACTCACTCCCCTTACCCCAGTGACACCGACACTCACTGCCCGTACCCCAGTGACACCGACACTCTCTCCCCATCCCCCTCTGACACTCACTCCCCATCCCCCGGAGACACCGACACTCACTCTCCGTCCCCCAGTGACACCGACACTCTCTTCCCGTTCATCAGTGACACCGACACTCACTCCCCGTCCCCCAGTGACACCGACACTCACTCCTCGTCCCCCAGTGACACAGACACTCACTCCCCGTCCCCCAGTGACACCGACACTCACTCCCCATCCCCCAGTGACAGCAACAGTCACTCCCCGTCCCCCAGTGACACAGACAACCACTCCCCGTACCCCAGTTACACCGACACTCACTCCCCGTCCCCCAGTGACACCGAAACTCTCTCCCCGTCCCCCAGTGATACCGACACTCACTCCCCATCCCCCAGTGACAGCAACAGTCACTCCCCGTCCCCCAGTGACACTGACACTAACTCCCTGTCCCCCAGTTTATCGACACTCACTCCCCATCCCCCAGTGACACCGAAACTCTCTCCCCGTCCCCCAGTGACACTGACACTAACTCCCCGTTCCCCAGTAACACTATCACTCACTCCCCGTCCCCCAGTGATACCGACACTAACTCCCCATCCCCCAGTGACACCGACACTCACTCCTCGTCCCCCAGTGACATCGACACTCACTCCCCATCCCCCAGTGAGAACAACAGTCACTCCCCGTCCCCCAGTGACACCGACATTCACTCCCCGTCCCCCAGTGACACCGAAACTCTCTCCCCGTCCCCCAGTGTTACCGACACTCACTCGCCGTCCCCCAGTGGTATCGACACTCAATCCCTGTCCCCCAGTGAAACCGACACTAACTCCCTGTTCCCCAGTAACACTATCACTCATTCCCTGCCCCCAGTGATACCAACCCTCTCTCCCCATCCCCCAGTGACACCGACACTCACTGCCCTTCACCCAGTGACACTGACACTCACTCCCCCTCCCCCAGTGACACCAACACTCCAACCCCGTCCCCTAGTGACAACGACACACACTCCCAATCCCCCAGTGACACCGACACTCACTCCCCGTCCCCCAGTGACACCGACACTCACTCCCCGTCCCCCAGTGACACCGACACTCATTCCCCATACCCCAGTGACATCAAAACTCTCTCCCCGTCACCCAGTGACACCGACACTAACTGCCCTTCACCCAGTGACACTGACAATCACTGCCCTTCACCCAGTGACACTGACACTCACTCCCCGTCCCCCAGTGATACCGACACTCACTCTCCGTCCTCCAGTGACACCAACACTCACTCTCCGTCCCCCAGTGACACAGACAACCACACCCCGTACCCCAGTTACACCGACACTCACTCCCCGTCCCCCAGTGACACTGACACTCACTCCCCGTCCCCCAGTTTACCGACACTCACTCCCCATCCCCCAGTGACACCGAAACTCTCTCCCCGTCCCCCAGTGATACCGACACTCACTCGCCATCCCCCAGTTGTACCGACACTCACTCCCCATCCCCCAGTGGTATCGACACTCAATCCCCGTCCCCAGTGAAACCGACACTCCCTCACCAGCCCCCAGTGACACCGACACTCACTTCTTATCCCCCAGTGACAGCAACAGTCACTCCCCGTCCTCCAGGGACACAGACAACCACACCCCGTACCCCAGTTACACCGACACTCACTCCCCGTCCCCCAGTGATACCGACACTCACTCCCCATCCCCCAGTGACACCGAAACTCTCTCCCCGTCCCCCAGTGACACCGACACTCTCTTCCCGTCCCCCAGTGATACCGACACTAACTCCCTGTCCCCCAGTTTTACCGACACTAACTCCCCGTTCCCCAGTAACACTATCACTCATTCCCTGGCCCCCAGAGTCACCGGCACTCTCTCCCCATCCCCCAGTGACACCTACACTCACTGCCCTTCACCCAGTGACACAGACACTCACTCCCCTTAACCCAGCGACACCAACACTCCAACCCCGTCCCCTAGTGACAACGACGCACACTCCCAATCCCCCAGTGACACCGACACTCACTCCCCATCCCCCAGTGACACCGACACTCACTCCCCATCCACCAGTGACACCGACACTCACTCCACATCCCCCAGTGACACAGACAACCACACCCCGTACCCAAGTGACACCGACACTCACTCCCCGTCCCCCAGTGACACCGACACTCGCTCCCCATCCCCCAGTGATACCGACACTCACTCCCAATACCCCAGTGACACCGACACTCCCTCACCAGCCCCCAGTGACACCGACACTCACTCCCCATCCCCCAGTGACAGCAACAGTCACTCCCCATTCCCCAGGGACACAGACACTAACTCCCTGTCCCCCAGTTTTACCGACACTAACTCCCCGTTCCCCAGTAACACTATCACTCATTCCCTGGCCCCCAGAGTCACCAGCACTCTCTCCCCATCCCCCAGTGACACCGACACTCACTGCCCTTCACCCAGTGACACAGACACTCACTCCCCTTAACCCAGTGACACTGACACTCACTCCCCGACCCCCAGTGACACAGACACTCACTGTCCGTCCCCCAGTGACACCGACACTCACTCCCCGTCCCCCAGTGACACCGAAACTCTCTCCCCGTCCCCCAGTGACACCGACACTAACTCCCCATTCCCCAGTAACACTATCACTCATTCCCTGGGCCCCAGAGTCACCAACACTCTCTCCCCATCCCCCAGTGACACCGACACTCACTGCCCTTCACCCAGTGACACTGACACTCACTCCCCTTACCCCAGCGACACCTACACTCCAACCCCGTCCCCTAGTGACAACGACGCACACTCCCAATTCCCCAGTGACACCGACACTCACTCCCCGTCCCCCAGTGATACCGACACTCACTCCCCATCCCCCAGTGATACCGACACTAACTCCTCTTACCCCAGTGACACCAACACTCACTCCCCGTCCCCCAGTGACACCGACACTCTCTCCCCATCCCCCACTGACACTCTCTCCCCATCCCCCGGAGACACCGACACTCACTCTCCGTCCCCCAGTGACACCGACACTGTCTTCCCGTCCCTCAGTGACACCGACACTCACTGCCCTTCACCCAGTGACACTGACACTCACTCCCCTTACCCCAGTGACACCTACACTCCAACCCCGTCCCCTAGTGACAACGACGCACACTCCCAATTCCCCAGTGACACCGACACTCACTCCACTTACCCCAGTGACACCGACACTCTCTCCTTGTCCCCCAGTGACACAGACACTCACTCCCCTTACCCCAGTGACACCGACACTCACTGCCCGTCCCCCAGTGACACCGACACTCTCTCCCCATCCCCCACTGACACTCACTCCCCATCCCCCGGAGACACCGACACTCACTCTCCGTCCCCCAGTGACACCGACACTCTCTTCCCGTCCCTCAGTGACACCGACACTCACTCCCCGTCCCCCAGTGACACCGACACTCACTCCTCGTCCCCAGTGACACAGACACTCACTCCCCGTCCCCCAGTGATACCGACACTCACTGCCCGTCCCCCAGTGACACCGACACTCACTCCCCATCCCCCAGTGACAGCAACAGTCACTCCCGTCCCCCAGTGACACAGACAACCACTCCCCTTACCCCAGTGACACCGACACTCACTCCCCGTCCCCCAGTGACACCGAAACTCTCTCCCCGTCCCCAGTGATACCGACACTCACTCGCCGTCCCCCAGTGGTATCGACACTCAATCACCGTCCCCCAGTGACACCGACACTCACTCCTCGTCCCCCAGTGACATCGACACTCACTCCCCATCCCCCAGTGAGAGCAACAGTCACTCCCCGTCCCCCAGTGACACAGACAACCACACCCCGTACCCCAGTTACACCGACAATCACTCCCCGTCCCCCAGTGACACCGAAACTCTCTCCCCGTCCCCCAGTGATACCGACACTCACTCGCCGTCCCCCAGTTGTACCAACACTCACTCCCCGTCCCCCAGTGGTATCGACAGTCAATCCCCGTACCCCAGTGAAACCGAAACTCACTGCCCGTCCCCAGTGACACCGACACCAACTGCCCTTCACCCAGTGACACTGTCTCTCACAACCCATCACCCAGTGACACTGACACTAACTCCCTGTCCCCCAGTTTACCGACACTCACTCCCCATCCCCCAGTGACACCGAAACTCTCTCCCCGTCCCCCAGTGACACTGACACTAACTCCCCGTTCCCCAGTAACACTATCACTCACTCCCCGTCCCCCAGTGATACCGACACTAACTCCCCATCCCCCAGTGACACCGACACTCAGTCCTCGTCCCCCAGTGACATCGACACTCACTCCCCATCCCCCAGTGAGAACAACAGTCACTCCCCGTCCCCCAGTGACACCGACACTCACTCCCCGTCCCCCAGTGACACCGAAACTCTCTCCCCGTCCCCCAGTGATAACAACACTCACTCGCCGTCCCCCAGTGGTATCGACACTCAATCCCTGTCCCCCAGTGAAACCGACACTAACTCCCTGTTCCCCAGTAACACTATCACTCATTCCCTGCCCCCAGTGATACCAACCCTCTCTCCCCATCCCCCAGTGACACCGACACTCACTGCCCTTCACCCAGTGACACTGACACTCACTCCCCCTCCCCCAGTGACACCAACACTCCAACCCCGTCCCCTAGTGACAACGACACACACTCCCAATCCCCCAGTGACACCGACACTCACTCCCCGTCCCCCAGTGACACCGACACTCACTCCCCATCCCCCAGTAACACTATCACTCATTCTCTGGCCTCCAGTGACACCAACCCTCTCTCCCCATCCCCCAGTGACACTGACACCAACTGCCCGTCACCCAGTGACACCGACACTCACTCCCCTTACCCCAGCGACACCTACACTCCAACCCCGTCCCCTAGTGACAACGACACACACTCCCAATTCCCCAGTGACACCGACACTCACTCCCCGTCCCCCAGTGACACCAACACTCACTCCCCATCCCCCAGTGACTCCGACACTCACTCCCTTACCCCAGTTATACCGACACTAACTCCCCGTCCCCCAGTGACACCGACACTCACTCCCCATCCCCCAGTGACACCGACACTCACTCCCCATCCACCAGTGACACCGACACTCACTCCACATCCCCCAGTGACACAGACAACCACACCCCGTACCCAAGTGACACCGACACTCACTCCCCATCCACCAGTGACACCGACACTCACTCCACATCCCCCAGTGACACAGACAACCACACCCCGTACCCAAGTGACACCGACACTCACTCCCCGTCCCCCAGTGACACCGACACTCGCTCCCCATCCCCCAGTGATACCGACACTCACTCCCAATACCCCAGTGACACCGACACTCCCTCACCAGCCCCCAGTGACACCGACACTCACTCCCCATCCCCCAGTGACAGCAACAGTCACTCCCCATTCCCCAGGGACACAGACACTAACTCCCTGTCCCCCAGTTTTACCGACACTAACTCCCCGTTCCCCAGTAACACTATCACTCATTCCCTGGCCCCCAGAGTCACCAGCACTCTCTCCCCATCCCCCAGTGACACCGACACTCACTGCCCTTCACCCAGTGACACAGACACTCACTCTCCTTAACCCAGCGACACCAACACTCCCACCCCGTCCCCTAGTGACAACAACACACACTCCCAATCCCCCAGTGACACCGACACTCACTCCCCGTCCCCCAGTGATACCGACACTCACTCCCCATCCCCCAGTGACACCGAAACTCTCTCCCCGTCCCCCAGTGACACCGACACTCACTCTCCGTCCCCCAGTGACACCGACACTCTCTTCCCGTTCATCAGTGACACCGACACTCACTCCCCGTCCCCCAGTGACACCGACACTCACTCCTCGTCCCCCAGTGACACAGACACTCACTCCCCGTCCCCCAGTGACACCGACACTCACTCCCCATCCCCCAGTGACAGCAACAGTCACTCCCCGTCCCCCAGTGACACAGACAACCACTCCCCGTACCCCAGTTACACCGACACTCACTCCCCGTCCCCCAGTGACACCGAAACTCTCTCCCCGTCCCCCAGTGATACCGACACTCACTCCCCATCCCCCAGTGACAGCAACAGTCACTCCCCGTCCCCCAGTGACACTGACACTAACTCCCTGTCCCCCAGTTTATCGACACTCACTCCCCATCCCCCAGTGACACCGAAACTCTCTCCCCGTCCCCCAGTGACACTGACACTAACTCCCCGTTCCCCAGTAACACTATCACTCACTCCCCGTCCCCCAGTGATACCGACACTAACTCCCCATCCCCCAGTGACACCGACACTCACTCCTCGTCCCCCAGTGACATCGACACTCACTCCCCATCCCCCAGTGAGAACAACAGTCACTCCCCGTCCCCCAGTGACACCGACATTCACTCCCCGTCCCCCAGTGACACCGAAACTCTCTCCCCGTCCCCCAGTGTTACCGACACTCACTCGCCGTCCCCCAGTGGTATCGACACTCAATCCCTGTCCCCCAGTGAAACCGACACTAACTCCCTGTTCCCCAGTAACACTATCACTCATTCCCTGCCCCCAGTGATACCAACCCTCTCTCCCCATCCCCCAGTGACACCGACACTCACTGCCCTTCACCCAGTGACACTGACACTCACTCCCCCTCCCCCAGTGACACCAACACTCCAACCCCGTCCCCTAGTGACAACGACACACACTCCCAATCCCCCAGTGACACCGACACTCACTCCCCGTCCCCCAGTGACACCGACACTCACTCCCCGTCCCCCAGTGACACCGACACTCATTCCCCATACCCCAGTGACATCAAAACTCTCTCCCCGTCACCCAGTGACACCGACACTAACTGCCCTTCACCCAGTGACACTGACAATCACTGCCCTTCACCCAGTGACACTGACACTCACTCCCCGTCCCCCAGTGATACCGACACTCACTCTCCGTCCTCCAGTGACACCAACACTCACTCTCCGTCCCCCAGTGACACAGACAACCACACCCCGTACCCCAGTTACACCGACACTCACTCCCCGTCCCCCAGTGACACTGACACTCACTCCCCGTCCCCCAGTTTACCGACACTCACTCCCCATCCCCCAGTGACACCGAAACTCTCTCCCCGTCCCCCAGTGATACCGACACTCACTCGCCATCCCCCAGTTGTACCGACACTCACTCCCCATCCCCCAGTGGTATCGACACTCAATCCCCGTCCCCCAGTGAAACCGACACTCCCTCACCAGCCCCCAGTGACACCGACACTCACTTCTTATCCCCCAGTGACAGCAACAGTCACTCCCCGTCCTCCAGGGACACAGACAACCACACCCCGTACCCCAGTTACACCGACACTCACTCCCCGTCCCCCAGTGATACCGACACTCACTCCCCATCCCCCAGTGACACCGAAACTCTCTCCCCGTCCCCCAGTGACACCGACACTCTCTTCCCGTCCCCCAGTGATACCGACACTAACTCCCTGTCCCCCAGTTTTACCGACACTAACTCCCCGTTCCCCAGTAACACTATCACTCATTCCCTGGCCCCCAGAGTCACCGGCACTCTCTCCCCATCCCCCAGTGACACCTACACTCACTGCCCTTCACCCAGTGACACAGACACTCACTCCCCTTAACCCAGCGACACCAACACTCCAACCCCGTCCCCTAGTGACAACGACGCACACTCCCAATCCCCCAGTGACACCGACACTCACTCCCCATCCCCCAGTGACACCGACACTCACTCCCCATCCACCAGTGACACCGACACTCACTCCACATCCCCCAGTGACACAGACAACCACACCCCGTACCCAAGTGACACCGACACTCACTCCCCGTCCCCCAGTGACACCGACACTCGCTCCCCATCCCCCAGTGATACCGACACTCACTCCCAATACCCCAGTGACACCGACACTCCCTCACCAGCCCCCAGTGACACCGACACTCACTCCCCATCCCCCAGTGACAGCAACAGTCACTCCCCATTCCCCAGGGACACAGACACTAACTCCCTGTCCCCCAGTTTTACCGACACTAACTCCCCGTTCCCCAGTAACACTATCACTCATTCCCTGGCCCCCAGAGTCACCAGCACTCTCTCCCCATCCCCCAGTGACACCGACACTCACTGCCCTTCACCCAGTGACACAGACACTCACTCCCCTTAACCCAGTGACACTGACACTCACTCCCCGACCCCCAGTGACACAGACACTCACTGTCCGTCCCCCAGTGACACCGACACTCACTCCCCGTCCCCCAGTGACACCGAAACTCTCTCCCCGTCCCCCAGTGACACCGACACTAACTCCCCATTCCCCAGTAACACTATCACTCATTCCCTGGGCCCCAGAGTCACCAACACTCTCTCCCCATCCCCCAGTGACACCGACACTCACTGCCCTTCACCCAGTGACACTGACACTCACTCCCCTTACCCCAGCGACACCTACACTCCAACCCCGTCCCCTAGTGACAACGACGCACACTCCCAATTCCCCAGTGACACCGACACTCACTCCCCGTCCCCCAGTGATACCGACACTCACTCCCCATCCCCCAGTGATACCGACACTAACTCCTCTTACCCCAGTGACACCAACACTCACTCCCCGTCCCCCAGTGACACCGACACTCTCTCCCCATCCCCCACTGACACTCTCTCCCCATCCCCCGGAGACACCGACACTCACTCTCCGTCCCCCAGTGACACCGACACTGTCTTCCCGTCCCTCAGTGACACCGACACTCACTGCCCTTCACCCAGTGACACTGACACTCACTCCCCTTACCCCAGTGACACCTACACTCCAACCCCGTCCCCTAGTGACAACGACGCACACTCCCAATTCCCCAGTGACACCGACACTCACTCCACTTACCCCAGTGACACCGACACTCTCTCCTTGTCCCCCAGTGACACAGACACTCACTCCCCTTACCCCAGTGACACCGACACTCACTGCCCGTCCCCCAGTGACACCGACACTCTCTCCCCATCCCCCACTGACACTCACTCCCCATCCCCCGGAGACACCGACACTCACTCTCCGTCCCCCAGTGACACCGACACTCTCTTCCCGTCCCTCAGTGACACCGACACTCACTCCCCGTCCCCCAGTGACACCGACACTCACTCCTCGTCCCCCAGTGACACAGACACTCACTCCCCGTCCCCCAGTGATACCGACACTCACTGCCCGTCCCCCAGTGACACCGACACTCACTCCCCATCCCCCAGTGACAGCAACAGTCACTCCCGTCCCCCAGTGACACAGACAACCACTCCCCTTACCCCAGTGACACCGACACTCACTCCCCGTCCCCCAGTGACACCGAAACTCTCTCCCCGTCCCCCAGTGATACCGACACTCACTCGCCGTCCCCCAGTGGTATCGACACTCAATCACCGTCCCCCAGTGACACCGACACTCACTCCTCGTCCCCCAGTGACATCGACACTCACTCCCCATCCCCCAGTGAGAGCAACAGTCACTCCCCGTCCCCCAGTGACACAGACAACCACACCCCGTACCCCAGTTACACCGACAATCACTCCCCGTCCCCCAGTGACACCGAAACTCTCTCCCCGTCCCCCAGTGATACCGACACTCACTCGCCGTCCCCCAGTTGTACCAACACTCACTCCCCGTCCCCCAGTGGTATCGACAGTCAATCCCCGTACCCCAGTGAAACCGAAACTCACTGCCCGTCCCCAGTGACACCGACACCAACTGCCCTTCACCCAGTGACACTGTCTCTCACAACCCATCACCCAGTGACACTGACACTAACTCCCTGTCCCCCAGTTTACCGACACTCACTCCCCATCCCCCAGTGACACCGAAACTCTCTCCCCGTCCCCCAGTGACACTGACACTAACTCCCCGTTCCCCAGTAACACTATCACTCACTCCCCGTCCCCCAGTGATACCGACACTAACTCCCCATCCCCCAGTGACACCGACACTCAGTCCTCGTCCCCCAGTGACATCGACACTCACTCCCCATCCCCCAGTGAGAACAACAGTCACTCCCCGTCCCCCAGTGACACCGACACTCACTCCCCGTCCCCCAGTGACACCGAAACTCTCTCCCCGTCCCCCAGTGATAACAACACTCACTCGCCGTCCCCCAGTGGTATCGACACTCAATCCCTGTCCCCCAGTGAAACCGACACTAACTCCCTGTTCCCCAGTAACACTATCACTCATTCCCTGCCCCCAGTGATACCAACCCTCTCTCCCCATCCCCCAGTGACACCGACACTCACTGCCCTTCACCCAGTGACACTGACACTCACTCCCCCTCCCCCAGTGACACCAACACTCCAACCCCGTCCCCTAGTGACAACGACACACACTCCCAATCCCCCAGTGACACCGACACTCACTCCCCGTCCCCCAGTGACACCGACACTCACTCCCCATCCCCCAGTAACACTATCACTCATTCTCTGGCCTCCAGTGACACCAACCCTCTCTCCCCATCCCCCAGTGACACTGACACCAACTGCCCGTCACCCAGTGACACCGACACTCACTCCCCTTACCCCAGCGACACCTACACTCCAACCCCGTCCCCTAGTGACAACGACACACACTCCCAATTCCCCAGTGACACCGACACTCACTCCCCGTCCCCCAGTGACACCAACACTCACTCCCCATCCCCCAGTGACTCCGACACTCACTCCCCTTACCCCAGTTATACCGACACTAACTCCCCGTCCCCCAGTGACACCGACACTCACTCCCCATCCCCCAGTGACACCGACACTCACTCCCCATCCACCAGTGACACCGACACTCACTCCACATCCCCCAGTGACACAGACAACCACACCCCGTACCCAAGTGACACCGACACTCACTCCCCATCCACCAGTGACACCGACACTCACTCCACATCCCCCAGTGACACAGACAACCACACCCCGTACCCAAGTGACACCGACACTCACTCCCCGTCCCCCAGTGACACCGACACTCGCTCCCCATCCCCCAGTGATACCGACACTCACTCCCAATACCCCAGTGACACCGACACTCCCTCACCAGCCCCCAGTGACACCGACACTCACTCCCCATCCCCCAGTGACAGCAACAGTCACTCCCCATTCCCCAGGGACACAGACACTAACTCCCTGTCCCCCAGTTTTACCGACACTAACTCCCCGTTCCCCAGTAACACTATCACTCATTCCCTGGCCCCCAGAGTCACCAGCACTCTCTCCCCATCCCCCAGTGACACCGACACTCACTGCCCTTCACCCAGTGACACAGACACTCACTCTCCTTAACCCAGCGACACCAACACTCCCACCCCGTCCCCTAGTGACAACAACACACACTCCCAATCCCCCAGTGACACCGACACTCACTCCCCGTCCCCCAGTGATACCGACACTCACTCCCCATCCCCCAGTGACACCGAAACTCTCTCCCCGTCCCCCAGTGACACCGACACTCTCTTCCCGTCCCCCAGTGATACCGACACTAACTCCCTGTCCCCCAGTTTTACCGACACTAACTCCCCGTTCCCCAGTAACACTATCACTCATTCCCTGGCCCCCAGAGTCACCAGCACTCTCTCCCCATCCCCCAGTGACACCGACACTCACTGCCCTTCACCCAGTGACACAGACACTCACTCCCCTTAACCCAGCGACACCAACACTCCAACCCCGTCCCCTAGTGACAACGACGCACACTCCCAATCCCCCAGTGACACCGACACTCACTCCACTTACCCCAGTGACACCGACACTCTCTCCTCGTCCCCCAGTGACACAGACACTCACTCCCCTTACCCCAGTGACACCGACACTCACTGCCCGTCCCCCAGTGACACCGACACTCTCTCCCCATCCCCCACTGACACTCACTCCCCATCCCCCGGAGACACCGACACTCACTCTCCGTCCCCCAGTGACACCGACACTCTCTTCCCGTCCCTCAGTGACACCGACACTCACTCGCCGTCCCCCAGTGACACCGACACTCACTCTCCGCCCCCAGTGACACCGACACTCACTCCCCGTCCCCCAGTGACACCGAAACTTTCTCCCCGTCCCCCAGTGACACCGACACTAACTCCCCATTCCCCAGTAACACTATCACTCATTCCCTGGCCCCCAGAGTCACCGGCACTCTCTCCCCATCCCCCAGTGACACCGACACTCACTGCCCTTCACCCAGTGACACAGACACTCACTCCCCTTAACCCAGCGACACCAACACTCCAACCCCGTCCCCTAGTGACAACGACGCACACTCCCAATCCCCCAGTGACACCGACACTCACTCCCCATCCCCCAGTGACACCGACACTCACTCCCCGTCCCCCAGTGACACCGACACTCACTCCACATCCCCCAGTGACACAGACAACCACACCCCGTACCCAAGTGACACCGACACTCACTCCCCGTCCCCCAGTGACACCGACACTCGCTCCCCATCCCCCAGTGATACCGACACTCACTCCCAATACCCCAGTGACACCGACACTCCCTCACCAGCCCCCAGTGACACCGACACTCACTCCCCATCCCCCAGTGACAGCAACAGTCACTCCCCATTCCCCAGGGACACAGACACTAACTCCCTGTCCCCCAGTTTTACCGACACTAACTCCCCGTTCCCCAGTAACACTATCACTCATTCCCTGGCCCCCAGAGTCACCAGCACTCTCTCCCCATCCCCCAGTGACACCGACACTCACTGCCCTTCACCCAGTGACACAGACACTCACTCCCCTTAACCCAGTGACACTGACACTCACTCCCCGACCCCCAGTGACACAGACACTCACTGTCCGTCCCCCAGTGACACCGACACTCACTCCCCGTCCCCCAGTGACACCGAAACTCTCTCCCCGTCCCCCAGTGACACCGACACTAACTCCCCATTCCCCAGTAACACTATCACTCATTCCCTGGGCCCCAGAGTCACCAACACTCTCTCCCCATCCCCCAGTGACACCGACACTCACTGCCCTTCACCCAGTGACACTGACACTCACTCCCCTTACCCCAGCGACACCTACACTCCAACCCCGTCCCCTAGTGACAACGACGCACACTCCCAATTCCCCAGTGACACCGACACTCACTCCCCGTCCCCCAGTGATACCGACACTCACTCCCCATCCCCCAGTGATACCGACACTAACTCCTCTTACCCCAGTGACACCAACACTCACTCCCCATCCCCCACTGACACTCTCTCCCCATCCCCCGGAGACACCGACACTCACTCTCCGTCCCCCAGTGACACCGACACTGTCTTCCCGTCCCTCAGTGACACCGACACTCACTGCCCTTCACCCAGTGACACTGACACTCACTCCCCTTACCCCAGTGACACCTACACTCCAACCCCGTCCCCTAGTGACAACGACGCACACTCCCAATTCCCCAGTGACACCGACACTCACTCCACTTACCCCAGTGACACCGACACTCTCTCCTTGTCCCCCAGTGACACAGACACTCACTCCCCTTACCCCAGTGACACCGACACTCACTGCCCGTCCCCCAGTGACACCGACACTCTCTCCCCATCCCCCACTGACACTCACTCCCCATCCCCCGGAGACACCGACACTCACTCTCCGTCCCCCAGTGACACCGACACTCTCTTCCCGTCCCTCAGTGACACCGACACTCACTCCCCGTCCCCCAGTGACACCGACACTCACTCCTCGTCCCCCAGTGACACAGACACTCACTCCCCGTCCCCCAGTGATACCGACACTCACTGCCCGTCCCCCAGTGACACCGACACTCACTCCCCATCCCCCAGTGACAGCAACAGTCACTCCCGTCCCCCAGTGACACAGACAACCACTCCCCGTACCCCAGTGACACCGACACTCACTCCCCGTCCCCCAGTGACACCGAAACTCTCTCCCCGTCCCCCAGTGATACCGACACTCACTCGCCGTCCCCCAGTGGTATCGACACTCAATCACCGTCCCCCAGTGACACCGACACTCACTCCTCGTCCCCCAGTGACATCGACACTCACTCCCCATCCCCCAGTGAGAGCAACAGTCACTCCCCGTCCCCCAGTGACACAGACAACCACACCCCGTACCCCAGTTACACCGACAATCACTCCCCGTCCCCCAGTGACACCGAAACTCTCTCCCCGTCCCCCAGTGATACCGACACTCACTCGCCGTCCCCCAGTTGTACCAACACTCACTCCCCGTCCCCCAGTGGTATCGACAGTCAATCCCCGTACCCCAGTGAAACCGAAACTCACTGCCCGTCCCCAGTGACACCGACACCAACTGCCCTTCACCCAGTGACACTGTCTCTCACAACCCATCACCCAGTGACACTGACACTAACTCCCTGTCCCCCAGTTTACCGACACTCACTCCCCATCCCCCAGTGACACCGAAACTCTCTCCCCGTCCCCCAGTGACACTGACACTAACTCCCCGTTCCCCAGTAACACTATCACTCACTCCCCGTCCCCCAGTGATACCGACACTAACTCCCCATCCCCCAGTGACACCGACACTCAGTCCTCGTCCCCCAGTGACATCGACACTCACTCCCCATCCCCCAGTGAGAACAACAGTCACTCCCCGTCCCCCAGTGACACCGACACTCACTCCCCGTCCCCCAGTGACACCGAAACTCTCTCCCCGTCCCCCAGTGATAACGACACTCACTCGCCGTCCCCCAGTGGTATCGACACTCAATCCCTGTCCCCCAGTGAAACCGACACTAACTCCCTGTTCCCCAGTAACACTATCACTCATTCCCTGCCCCCAGTGATACCAACCCTCTCTCCCCATCCCCCAGTGACACCGACACTCACTGCCCTTCACCCAGTGACACTGACACTCACTCCCCCTCCCCCAGTGACACCAACACTCCAACCCCGTCCCCTAGTGACAACGACACACACTCCCAATCCCCCAGTGACACCGACACTCACTCCCCGTCCCCCAGTGACACCGACACTCACTCCCCATCCCCCAGTAACACTATCACTCATTCTCTGGCCTCCAGTGACACCAACCCTCTCTCCCCATCCCCCAGTGACACTGACACCAACTGCCCGTCACCCAGTGACACCGACACTCACTCCCCTTACCCCAGCGACACCTACACTCCAACCCCGTCCCCTAGTGACAACGACACACACTCCCAATTCCCCAGTGACACCGACACTCACTCCCCGTCCCCCAGTGACACCAACACTCACTCCCCATCCCCCAGTGACTCCGACACTCACTCCCCTTACCCCAGTTATACCGACACTAACTCCCCGTCCCCCAGTGACACCGACACTCACTCCCCATCCCCCAGTGACACCGACACTCACTCCCCATCCACCAGTGACACCGACACTCACTCCACATCCCCCAGTGACACAGACAACCACACCCCGTACCCAAGTGACACCGACACTCACTCCCCGTCCCCCAGTGACACCGACACTCGCTCCCCATCCCCCAGTGATACCGACACTCACTCCCAATACCCCAGTGACACCGACACTCCCTCACCAGCCCCCAGTGACACCGACACTCACTCCCCATCCCCCAGTGACAGCAACAGTCACTCCCCATTCCCCAGGGACACAGACACTAACTCCCTGTCCCCCAGTTTTACCGACACTAACTCCCCGTTCCCCAGTAACACTATCACTCATTCCCTGGCCCCCAGAGTCACCAGCACTCTCTCCCCATCCCCCAGTGACACCGACACTCACTGCCCTTCACCCAGTGACACAGACACTCACTCCCCTTAACCCAGCGACACCAACACTCCAACCCCGTCCCCTAGTGACAACGACGCACACTCCCAATCCCCCAGTGACACCGACACTCACTCCCCGTCCCCCCGTGACACCGACACTCACTCCACTTACCCCAGTGACACCGACACTCTCTCCTCGTCCCCCAGTGACACAGACACTCACTCCCCTTACCCCAGTGACACCGACACTCACTGCCCGTCCCCCAGTGACACCGACACTCTCTCCCCATCCCCCACTGACACTCACTCCCCATCCCCCGGAGACACCGACACTCACTCTCCGTCCCCCAGTGACACCGACACTCTCTTCCCGTCCCTCAGTGACACCGACACTCACTCCCCGTCCCCCAGTGACACCGACACTCACTCTCCGCCCCCAGTGACACCGACACTCACTCCCCGTCCCCCAGTGACACCGAAACTTTCTCCCCGTCCCCCAGTGACACCGACACTAACTCCCCGTTCCCCAGTAACACTATCACTCATTCCCTGGGCCCCAGAGTCACCAACACTCTCTCCCCATCCCCCAGTGACACCGACACTCACTGCCCTTCACCCAGTGACACTGACACTCACTCCCCTTACCCCAGCGACACCTACACTCCAACCCCGTCCCCTAGTGACAACAACGCACACTCCCAATTCCCCAGTGACACCGACACTCACTCCCCGTCCCCCAGTGATACCGACACTCACTCCCCGTCCCCCAGTGATACCGACACTAACTCCTCTTACCCCAGTGACACCGACACTCACTCCCCGTCCCCCAGTGACACCGACACTCTCTCCCCATCCCCCACTGACACTCTCTCCCCATCCCCCGGAGACACCGACACTCACTCTCCGTCCCCCAGTGACACCGACACTGTCTTCCCATCCCTCAGTGACACCGACACTCACTGCCCTTCACCCAGTGACACTGACACTCACTCCCCTTACCCCAGTGACACCTACACTCCAACCCCGTCCCCTAGTGACAACGACGCACACTCCCAATTCTCCAGTGACACCGACACTCACTGCCCGTACCCCAGTGACACCGACACTCACTCCACTTACCCCAGTGACACCGACACTCTCTCCTTGTCCCCCAGTGACACAGACACTCACTCCCCTTACCCCAGTGACACCGACACTCACTGCCCGTACCCCAGTGACACCGACACTCTCTCCCCATCCCCCTCTGACACTCACTCCCCATCCCCCGGAGACACCGACACTCACTCTCCGTCCCCCAGTGACACCGACACTCTCTTCCCGTTCATCAGTGACACCGACACTCACTCCCCGTCCCCCAGTGACACCGACACTCACTCCTCGTCCCCCAGTGACACAGACACTCACTCCCCGTCCCCCAGTGACACCGACACTCACTCCCCATCCCCCAGTGACAGCAACAGTCACTCCCCGTCCCCCAGTGACACAGACAACCACTCCCCGTACCCCAGTTACACCGACACTCACTCCCCGTCCCCCAGTGACACCGAAACTCTCTCCCCGTCCCCCAGTGATACCGACACTCACTCGCCGTCCCCCAGTGGTATCGACACTCAATCACCGTCCCCCAGTGACACTGACTCTCACAACCCATCACCCAGTGACACTGACACTAACTCCCTGTCCCCCAGTTTACCGACACTCACTCCCCATCCCCCAGTGACACCGAAACTCTCTCCCCGTCCCCCAGTGACACTGACACTAACTCCCCGTTCCCCAGTAACACTATCACTCACTCCCCGTCCCCCAGTGATACCGACACTAACTCCCCATCCCCCAGTGACACCGACACTCACTCCTCGTCCCCCAGTGACATCGACACTCACTCCCCATCCCCCAGTGAGAACAACAGTCACTCCCCGTCCCCCAGTGACACCGACACTCACTCCCCGTCCCCCAGTGACACCGAAACTCTCTCCCCGTCCCCCAGTGTTACCGACACTCACTCGCCGTCCCCCAGTGGTATCGACACTCAATCCCTGTCCCCCAGTGAAACCGACACTAACTCCCTGTTCCCCAGTAACACTATCACTCATTCCCTGCCCCCAGTGATACCAACCCTCTCTCCCCATCCCCCAGTGACACCGACACTCACTGCCCTTCACCCAGTGACACTGACACTCACTCCCCCTCCCCCAGTGACACCAACACTCCAACCCCGTCCCCTAGTGACAACGACACACACTCCCAATCCCCCAGTGACACCGACACTCACTCCCCGTCCCCCAGTGACACCGACACTCATTCCCCATACCCCAGTGACATCAAAACTCTCTCCCCGTCACCCAGTGACACCGACACTAACTGCCCTTCACCCAGTGACACTGACAATCACTGCCCTTCACCCAGTGACACTGACACTCACTCCCCGTCCCCCAGTGATACCGACACTCACTCTCCGTCCTCCAGTGACACCAACACTCACTCTCCGTCCCCCAGTGACACAGACAACCACACCCCGTACCCCAGTTACACCGACACTCACTCCCCGTCCCCCAGTGACACTGACACTCACTCCCCGTCCCCCAGTTTACCGACACTCACTCCCCATCCCCCAGTGACACCGAAACTCTCTCCCCGTCCCCCAGTGATACCGACACTCACTCGCCATCCCCCAGTTGTACCGACACTCACTCCCCATCCCCCAGTGGTATCGACACTCAATCCCCGTCCCCCAGTGAAACCGACACTCCCTCACCAGCCCCCAGTGACACCGACACTCACTTCTTATCCCCCAGTGACAGCAACAGTCACTCCCCGTCCTCCAGGGACACAGACAACCACACCCCGTACCCCAGTTACACCGACACTCACTCCCCGTCCCCCAGTGATACCGACACTCACTCCCCATCCCCCAGTGACACCGAAACTCTCTCCCCGTCCCCCAGTGACACCGACACTCTCTTCCCGTCCCCCAGTGATACCGACACTAACTCCCTGTCCCCCAGTTTTACCGACACTAACTCCCCGTTCCCCAGTAACACTATCACTCATTCCCTGGCCCCCAGAGTCACCGGCACTCTCTCCCCATCCCCCAGTGACACCGACACTCACTGCCCTTCACCCAGTGACACAGACACTCACTCCCCTTAACCCAGCGACACCAACACTCCAACCCCGTCCCCTAGTGACAACGACGCACACTCCCAATCCCCCAGTGACACCGACACACACTCCCCGTCCCCCAGTGACACCGACACTCACTCCCCATTCCCAGTGACGCCGACACTCACTCCCCGTCCCCCAGTGATACCGATACCCACTCCCCATCCCCCAGTGACACTGACACTCTCTCCTCGTCCCCAGTAACACCGACACTCCAACCCCATCCCCTAGTGACAACGACACTCACTCCCCATCCCCCAGTGAAACCGACACTCACTCCCCGTCCCCCAGTGACACCGACACTGACTCCCCATCCCCCAGTGATACCGACACTAACTCCCCTTACCCCAGTGATACCAACACTCATTCCCCGTTCACCAGTGATACCAACACTCACTCCTCGTCCCCCAGTGTCACCAACACACACTCCACATCCCCCAGTTGTACCGACACTCACTCCCCGTCCCCCAGTTTTACCGACACTCTCTCCCCGTCCCCCAGTGACATCGAAACTCTCTCCCCGTCCCCCAGTGACACCGACACTAACTCCCCGTTCTCCAGTAACACTATCACTCATTCTCTGGCCCCCAGAGTCACCAACACTCTCTCCCCATCCCCCAGTGACACCGACACTCACTCTCCGTCCCCCAGTGACACCGACACTCTCTTCCCGTCACTCAGTGACACCGACACTCACTCCCCTTACCCCAGTGACACTGACACTCACTCACCAACCCCCAGTGACACAGACACTCACTCCCCGTCCCCCAGTGACACCGACAATCACTCCTCGTCCCCCAGTGATACCGACACTCACTCGCCGTCCCCCAGTTGTACCGACACTCACTCCCCGTCCCCCAGTGACACCGACACTCACTCCCCATCCCCCAGTGACATCAAAACTCTCTCCCCGTCACCCAGTGACACCGACACTAACTGCCCTTCACCCAGTGACACTGACACTCACTGCCCTTCACCCAGTGACACTGACACTCACTCCCCGTCCCCCAGTGATACCGACACTCACTCTCCGTCCCCCAGTGACACCAACACTCACTCCCCGTCCCCCAGTGACACAGACAACCACACCCCGTACCCCAGTTACACCGACACTCACTCCCCGTCCCCCAGTTTACCGACACTCACTCCCCATCCCCCAGTGACATCGAAACTTTCTCCCCGTCCCCCAGTGACACCGACACTAACTCCCCATTCCCCAGTAACACTATCACTCATTCCCTGGCCTCCAGTGACACCAACCCTCTCTCCCCATCCCCCAGTGACACCGACACCAACTGCCCTTCACCCAGTGACACTGACACTCACTCCCCGTCCCCCAGTGACACCGACACTCTCTTCCCGTCCCCCAGTGATACCGACACTAACTCCCTGTCCCCCAGTTTTACCGACACTAACTCCCCGTTCCCCAGTAACACTATCACTCACTCCCTGGCCCCCAGAGTCACCAGCACTCTCTCCCCATCCCCCAGTGACACCGACACTCACTACCCTTCACCCAGTGACACAGACACTCACTCCCCTTAACCCAGCGACACCAACACTCCAACCCCGTCCCCTAGTGACAACGACGCACACTCCCAATCCCCCAGTGACACCGACATTCACTCCCCGTCCCCCAGTGACACCGACACTCACTCCCCATTCCCAGTGACGCCGACACTCACTCCCCGTCCCCCAGTGATACCGATACCCACTCCCCATCCCCCAGTGACACTGACACTCTCTCCTCGTCCCCAGTAACACCGACACTCCAACCCCATCCCCTAGTGACAACGACACTCACTCCCCATCCCCTAGTGACAACGACACTCACTCCCCATCCCCCAGTGAAACCGACACTCACTCCCCGTCCCCCAGTGGTATCGACACTCAATCCCCGTCCCCCAGTGAAACCGACACTAACTCCCCATTCCCAGTAACACTATCACTCATTCCCTGGCCTCCAGTGACACCAACCCTCTCTCCCCATCCCCCAGTGACACCGACACAAACTGCCCTTCACCCAGTGACACTGACTCTCACAACCCGTCCCCCAGTTTACCGACACTCACTCCCCATCCCCCAGTGACACCGAAACTCTCTCCCCGTCCCCCAGTGATACCGACACTCACTCGCCATCCCCCAGTTGTACCGACACTCACTCCCCATCCCCCAGTGGTATCGACACTCAATCCCCGTCCCCCAGTGAAACCGACACTAACTCCCTGTTCCCCAGTAACACTATCACTCATTCCCTACCCCCAGTGATACCAACCCTCTCTCCCCATCACCCAGTGACACCGACACTCACTGCCCTTCACCCAGTGACACCAACACTCACTCCCCTTCCCCCAGTGACACCAACACTCCAACCCCGTCCCCCAGTGACACCGACACTCTATCCCCGTCCCCCAGTGACACCAAAACTCACTGCCCGTCCCCCAGTGACACCGACACTAACTCCCCATTCCCCAGTAACACTATCACTCATTCCCTGGCCTCCAGTGACACCAACCCTCTTTCCGCATCCTCCAGTGACACTGACACCAACTGCCCTTCACCCAGTGACACTGACTCTCACAACCCGTCACCCAGTGACACCGACACTCACTCCCCGTCCCCCAGTGACACTGACACTAACTCCCCGGCCCCCAGTTTACCGACACTCACTCCCCATCCCCCAGTGACACCGAAACTCTCTCCCCGTCCCCCAGTGACACTGACACTAACTCCCCGTTCCCCAGTAACACTATCACTCATTCCCTGGCCCCCAGAGTCACATACACTCTCTCCCCATCCCCCAGTGACACTGACACTCACTGCCCTTCACCCAGTGACACAGACACTCACTCCCCTTAACCCAGCGACACCAACACTCCAACCCCGTCCCCTAGTGACAACGACGCACACTCTCCATCCCCCAGTGACACCGACACTCACTCCCCGTCCCCCAGTGATACCGACATTCACTCCCCATCCCCCAGTGACACCGACATTCACTCCCCATCCACCAGTGACACAGACACTCACTCCTCGTCCCCCAGTGACACCGACACTCACTCCCCATCCCCCAGTGATACCGACACTCACTCCCCGTCCCCCAGTGACACCGACACTCACTCCCCATCCCCCAGTGATACCGACACTCACTCCCCATACCCCAGTGACACCGACACTCCCTCACCAGCCCCCAGTGACACCGACACTCACTTCTTATCCCCAGTGACACCGACACTCATTCCCCGTTCACCAGTGATACCAACACTCACTTCCCGTCCCCCAGTGTCACCGACACTCACTCCACATCACCCAGTTGTACCGACACTCACTCCCCGTCCCCCAGTTTTACCGACACTCGCTCCCCGTCCCCCAGTGACATCAAAACTCTCTCCCCGTCCCCCAGTGACACCGACACTAACTCCCCGTTCTCCAGTAACGCTATCACTCATTCTCTGGCCCCCAGAGTCACCAACACTCTCTCCCCTTCCCCCAGTGACACCGACACTCTCTTCCCGTCACTCAGTGTCACCGACACTCACTCCACATCCCCCAGTTGTACCGACACTCACTCCCCGTCCCCCAGTTTTACCGACACTCACTCCCCGTCCCCCAGTGACATCGAAACTCTCTCCCCGTCCCCCAGTGACACTGACACTAACTCCCCGTTCTCCAGTAACACTATCACTCATTCTCTGGCCCCCAGAGTCACCAACACTCTCTCCCCATCCCCCAGTGACACCAACACTCACTCTCCGTCCCCCAGTAACACCGACACTCTCTTCCCGTCACTCAGTGACACCGACACTCACTCCCCTTAC